>NW_008664138.1:20403-57958 GCF_000695815.1 Acanthisitta chloris | reverse complement strand
AGTGTTCTTCTGTAAGAAGCAAGCTGTTTTCCTTAAAATCAAAAGCTTTGTATTATAAGGCATATGTTACATTGCATTTTGATTTTGCCAGGCATTTGAAATGCATTGGTAGCAAAGAGAAAAGAAGTATGTATACATATATGTAAGTGGACAGTGAAAATAGTTCCAGTTTAGACAAACATCTTGATTATTAAATATTGCAGTTTCTAGTATGTACATATTGTTGGTTTTGTGTTTAATTCTTTAATTTACTTTAAGAATGTTCTTATTTTCTTATGTTAAAGTCTAATTCTTTTCTGTGAAAAGATTTATTATAATTCCTCAGAAGGATCTCTTATATAGTGCATTTAAAAAAATCAGTAACATCTCAGATTTTCAGTATATTGAGTATTTGTGATGAGGACTATTTTCACTAATTGTGTCTGTCTTTTGCATACCTGATGATCATTGATTCCTATGTTGATGATAATTATTACCAAGCCATCCAATAACATATCATTTAAACCTGAGATAGTAAATAAAAAAACATTGTTCATTTGTGCAGGAAATATAAGTATTTACAAAATAGAATAATAATCTTGAAGCATTTGTTTACAAATAATTTTGATAAAAAGTCATGATAGTTGCATAAAAAAGAGGACATGTTCTTTAAATGTTCCTGTTCTAATCTCGATTCTGCTGCTCTTTATGAAATATTGCAATACAGTGTAATGTTATTTTTAAATGCCCCTCTAATAATGCTCTCGATCTTTTTCAATATCAAGGCTCTTAATAAAGAAGGGTAGGATAATCACTGGCATATCTGTAGAGACATAAATTTTAAAGGTAGAATTTTAATGCCAATCTGAATCAAAATCTTAAGGATTGACTGGATTAATGTTAATTCCAAGTATATATGCCAAGAGTTAGATGTAACTTTCATTTGTGCATATTTACTACAATCCAAAATAGTCGATAGGTATAGATAAAACATATGAGATCACTGTTGTCTTCAGTTATATTTCTATTTCATGTTCCCTATACTGTACCATGGACCTGTAATTGTAGTACAGTGTAAGAGTTATTGTAGTCCCATCCTTTATGCATTACTTCATCAAAGAAGAACCAGTACTACTAATTGTATAAATGCCAACAGTTGCTACTAGTATTGGACACACAGATGTTGGTAGTATATCCAGTGCAAAATAATTGCATTAGAGCATACCTATATTGTAGTCAGTGGGATTTTTCTCTGAGCTTTGGTAGGTCCAGGAGCTAGCAAAGGTGTAAAAGTGAAGAAGAGAATGTAAAGGAAAATAGCAAAGAGTAAAATTAAGAGAGAGAATGTTGCTAAGAAACAAACAGTAATAAAATATATCAAATAAAACAAAGTAGATATTGAAAAGGTTAAATCTATGGGTTGAAAAGGGAATGTTGGCAAAGGTCAGTTAAGAAGAGGTTAGTTGTAGAACTATAAACACAAAAAAAGAGATGAAGAAAAAAAAAGGGAGAAACTAAAGTGAGTCAGACAGAAAGTAGGCAAAGTGGAGAGAAATGAAGAGAGGAGGAAATTCATCCTGCTGGAGATAGTTTCTCCTGTCACTCACAGATAAGTATTGCCTCTAGAAAGGTCAGTTCAGGCATTGCCAAATGACAGAAGTGATAGGGGAGAACTACATCAGCTGATACAAGGTGAATAAAATAGGGCTGAAGAAGTAATTTTTATCATTGATAGGACAGTGTTTACTTTGACAAATCAGTGAATTCCCCCTTGAAATATTTGGAGAGTTCTGGTTAATATGACTAATCAATTTTTCCCCTGCCATTTCTGAAGTCACGAATTTCTCACACCTAAATGCATGGTATAGCATATTCTCATGTGGACAGAATGTTGAAGCCTTAGAAACTGATCTTGAAAGAGGTACTGATGACCAGAACCATACTTTAAAATATTAAGTAATGTAGTTAAAAAATGGTTTGTGAAGTCGTAACTTACTTGAAAACTATCCTTTGTGAAACAAATCACATCTTCTATGAAGAAAACAATATTGTCTTATTTCAGTGAAGATCTTGTTCCTGCCTTCAGTATCATGCCTCGATACAACTCGTGTTTCAGGTTTTTCTTTCCACGTTTATGCTTCCTTTCATCCTGTAATTGAGTTTTAGGAATTTGGGGTCTGCAAATCTTTATAGAAATTAGTAGTGCTGACTGTAACAACAGGAAAAACAGCCAAGTACCAAGTTATGTATAAAGCTTCAGGATTTCATTTTTGTGGTTGTTAAAATGGCTATATATTTTTAATCTAGTAGATTATATTAATAATTATCTCATTTTGCAGCATATTCACCATAATTGACAGAAGAGTTAGTGAGTCCTTTAGATTGGTTTGGTTTGCTCTTTTTGCATATATTATTTGTCACATGAGATAATGTTGCATTTTTAGTTAATTTCCTTTTACTTGAACAAACCTGTTTTACAGGATAATTTCAGATTATATTAACAGATAGAAAGAGGGTGACAGAAAGAAAAGAAAGCAGCATGATAAACGTTGTGACCTTCTAGTGAGAAACAGTATGGCATGCATAAAGGACTGCTGCATTAAATGGAGGAGGGGACGAAGGAAGTGGGTAATTATTTGTAGCAGTGCTTTTACTGTTGTTGGAACGAGACAGACTAACAGTGGCAGCAGTCATTTTGCTGAATCAAAGTCCATGTTAGTCGCATTATACACTGCCACAAAAGGTTGTTAAGGCTGGTATTAGCATGTACCACTGAGGACATTGGAAGGACTCGATCTGTCACACTAAATCGCCTTCTTGCCCTCAACCATTGAAGTCTCCAGCTCCTCTGACATGTTCTTTCATTAATGGCCTGGCCTTGACAACTGATCCTAATTGCCTCTGAACCGCACTTCATGTATTATTGGTGTCTGCCTGCCCTGGTTCATGTCAACAAGCCACAGCATGCACAGGGTGTGCCCGGTGCCTTTTGCTGTAATGATGCTCACATAGTCATTTACCTCTGAGGGTTTGGGTCTCACTGGGAGTGAAGTATAAAGCGAAAGATCTTCCTGTCTCTTCTTAGTAATACTTTAATGTGGATCTGTGCTATGTACTTATTAGGCATGTATAAAGACTCCGTAAAGCATCAGGCCAATTATACAAGATTCCATTAAAGCATAGACTGTAAATGCAAAATAAAACTTGCCTGTATTTTAGTTACTGTATATTTGTTTATTCCTCTGAAAAGCTATTCAACTAGAAAGTATGGCTTACACTTCATTTTTCATAAATAAAATTCTCTTCTTATTTTAAGGAATAGCATAAAAGAAATATTACCCATAATATTGACAGAGTTCCTGTAGAACATTTCAAAATGTTCTGACGATATAAACAGGTAGGAAAAGGATCTCAGTAGTTGAGGTGTAAATTAAAGCAAAAGCTATTTTAAAATCTTAATGTTCTCTCCTGTTCCATGAAACAGCTTCATAAATATATTTATTAATATTTCTGAGAATGTTTTTAAAACATACATTTTATCTCATGAAGCAATACTTTTTATAAAATTCCAAACCCTTTTAATTTTCTGTCTTGCGGATTGTCAAAACTGTAGAGATTTTAATTCTTCTTGTGCAGTATGCATTGTATTTTTACTATGAAGTTTCATTTTTAAATCTGTAATAACATATCTGCCTGTCCAAAACATGATTATGTTTTAAACGTGGCTATGATTTAAGACTTTTATAATTTCTTATAAGATTTTCTATGATTACCTCAGTCATCGAGAAGACTGAATAATTTGAATGGGGAGCCTTTTAATCATGCAAGTTCTACCAGTGATAATAAAAAATAAATCACAGAAGCTCTTTTGTGCTAGGTATCATTTAGCCTAATCTAGACAGTGACATTTGGGCCACTAACAGCATAATCATAGTTATTGCTACAAATTGCTCCATGTTTGAGTTTTAATGTTATAAGTAAATTATGCCACAGGATAAAATATATGCTTCTTTGGGAATTAAACATGTTTATTTCAGCAATGTGGATATGGAACACTAGGAGACAGCAAGTTTCTTTCGTGTAGTAATACTGCCACCTTCTGAGCCAGTGAAGAACGATTCATAGATGTAGCAGTTTTCTGTCTTAGAGACTTTCTGAAGAATTTGCTGCAGGTTGGTGGTTTGCTTTCAATCAGTAGCGTAACCTCCCAAAGTCAAAAGTGCTCAAGACCAGAGATTGCCTGAAACCTACTGCTGAAATTGTTTCAAAATCCTCTCTTGGAGGTAATTTAACTTTGTGTGGAGATTGCACTCCTACTGTGAAAGTCTGGCAGACTAGAAGAAATAAGCAGAAAAGTCTATAGTGAAAATTTTGATAAAAATGCTTTTCGAAAGGTGTACTACCATTGAAGACCAAAACAAAAAGCCATTCTTATTCTATATATTCTGTCAAAAGACTGATCCTGAGTTAATTCTGATTCAAGAATGACATAGAAAGGTTGATCACTGGTTTTAGGGCAGAGGTGGCCACAGCTGGGATTAGAAGATGAAGGGGATTGCGAATGTTCGTTCACCATCATTCATTCAGACAACGTGCCCTTCAGCAGAACAGCAAGCCCTTCTGATTTTCTCGAATTAGGAAGATTAGCATGAAGCGCATAATGTGGGATGATGAAATTTGTCATAATTTGCATTGTCCTGGAAAGATTCAGTTTGATAGAGCGATGCGTCTCAGAGCATGTCATGTCCCACGGGCAGGTCATGGAGGAAGCTTGGCAGAAATAATTTTGCGATATGTGCATCAGTTGTAAATGCCTCATAACCAATTTGTCAAAAAAGAAAAAAAAAAAAAAAAGAAAAAAAATTGGAGGTCAGGAGAGTTGAAGGAGGTGGGCATTTGCCCAAACACACGTAGAAGTTAGATATGGTAAATTAGACTTGTGTCATTTTGGAATAAGACATGAATACATGCAATGAATAAATACATTCACTTGATACTTGCCAGGTTACTGGTACAATTTTTTGCTTCTACAGTATGTAAGAAAGATAGATCTTTCACCAACTGCATTATGAAGTTTATTTATGAAAATTCCTTACAGAAATTATGAGACACAAGAGCTTCAGGATCAGTTTTCTGAGCGATTGCTTCTGACCTTGATAATGTTCCCAAACTGCAGATAGAAAAGGATAATCAGCATGTAGTTGACAAAACGGACATGACAGTGTTACTTACATGCTGCGGCATTTCTGGAAATAGGCATGTAGAATTCAGACAGGCAAGGGGAACACACTTATTTACAGTAGCATAGCAAGAAGAAAAGGTCCAATGTCATGAATTGACCATGGTTTATTTATGGACCATCTGACAATGAAGCAACAGTCCTTGATATTTAGAAATCTCTTTTGCCCAAGAACATTATAACTATGCTCATAGGTTATGTTATTTATCATTTCAATATCTGGTTCTACTTGAGGAAGACATTTTGCAATGTCTCCTTTATGTGTCTTTCTTTATACATTTCAAACAGCAGATTAATGCCGGTGGTTCAGTAACGCTGATCTTTTGTGACAGTTGAGCATTTGCAAGTTGAGGGTCTAATAACAAAATCAAAATAAAAAAAGGGAAATATAAAAAGGAAATTGCCACTTCTAAGGACCTAGTTTACTGTCTGTGGGATCCAAATATTTTTCCTACCTGAGGGTGATCATCAGGCTGCTGTCTTTCAGATGGTTATTACTGTAGAATTCTGATTTTTGAAAACTGAATTACCTTAGGATACAACTCAACATAAATAAATCTTTCAACACCAAGTACCTGGAATCTAGATACATGTGCAACTAATAACTCTGCACAGTTACAATTTGATCAAGTGTGTTAGTGTGGGTTTTTGGAAGAGGGTATTTATAGGGTTCTGCATAAAAAAATGCATTTTAATAATGCCAGACTAAACCATTCAGAATATTTTTGTCTGCAGAAGAGTAGCTCTCCGTGTAGCTTCTGTGCTCACTTTCTTCTCCACAGTTTACAGCGTTTTCAGACAAATTGCTATGCTAGTCAGGAATCATAATTGATGTGTGGTACCAGTGAGGAAAAAAATACGATCTCTGTAACAAGAGAATGTTCCTATATCTTGTCCATAGATTGCAAAAAAATGAACTGTATCTTTTATTGCATTGAAACCACAGATCTTGTATTATTTAGTATTGTACTGTACATGGTACAGAAAAGGAATCTTTAGAAGACTCAAATGTGTTTTTATTACTTTACTAGGTGATACATGCCGATTATATTTTTTAAATGACACAGAATAAATAATCTTTGCATCTCTGTATTTAAAGGTTGGTTGATATTTTATTTTTAAGATACATTCTGGTAACTTTTGAGTGAAAAGCAACAAGTGTTCAGTTTTTTTATAGTTTCTGTACTGGGGTTTTTCAGAAAATATTTTGTATTGTCTGCTGGTCACTTTGATCATATAGCGTGACTTTGAGTTTTGAGGGCTAATGGTGATGAGTGAACAACTTTGATTTAGTAATTAATGTAAAAATCTCAGAGCAATGCATCGCTATTGATAGTGTTTTCATGTGTGACTTTAAAATATAGAGTATAGAAATACAACATCGGGTGGTATGAGAGCAGAGCTCAAAAACATACAGAACTGGTTGAAAAATGTAATAACCTTAACACTTTCTATTTGTAGTTGTGTTTAATTACTTGTGTTAATTTAATCTTGATAAAGAACTTCCAATCAGTATTTTTTTTCATTTGGCCTTTTTTGTGAAGTTTACTGGTGTCTGGTGATGGATTTAAAACTTGTCTAAGAAGATTCCCCTTTCTGATGACAGGAACTGTGTAAAATGCTTAAATGATGATAAGCTGTACGCATTATATTTTGTGAGAATATGCCCAGTGAAGGATGCAGGTATGCAACTACATAAGAAACAGGTGATACAATTTCTGATGTAAGTTTTTCTCCATATTTGCCAGATCTGATTGTGAGAGTTCATTTACCACTTTTTTTAGCATCCATGTGGTATCATCATGAATTCAGTAGCTTATTATGTCGGGTAGAATTCACACATTTCTTTTTTTATATTAGCTTTGGAGAAAGGCAGTATATAATATATTTGGTGCCACTTTCATTTAAAGGGGGGGCATTCTAAAATGAATAAAATGCTGAAATAAAGATTAAATTAGGTGGCATTGTTCAAAAGGAAGGATAGGAGGCCATAAGATGAAAACAGGGGACTGTTTCCTAGATTTAGTAGGATTTCAGAGAGAAGAACACAAACTCCAAGGTAGTTCTTCTCTTCTGTACTTCCATTACATTTTCTCCTTGCATTTCTTTTTTACCTTTCACATCTGGAAATCTGCAGTGAAATTAATGGAGAGAATATTTTGTGCATGCATAGGAACTGATGTTCTCTGAAAATTACTTTGCTCTAAAGGGATTTTGTCTAGTGACTATCAGTGACTCCCTATGTAGTATATCAGCATGTATGAAAAAAAGGTCACAATTTTGTTTTTCCAGTTCTTCATGCCACAGATTCAGTCTAGAAATTGCTGGTTGATCTATGTTCTTTCTATTCTTACAGTTCTTAACTTAAAAGATTCTTCAGATTCAATTCTTCTGTAATATGCATGTACATATCTCTGTCATTCTGATTCCTTAGAGCTTCCAATGTAGTTCTGAACTTCTGAATGAGGAATTAACCTGAAGATAATGACAATTCCAGTCTGACGGCAGACATTGGAATAGTCTGTGGTTTTAACATCCTTAGCAGGTTGTGCCAGTCACCCAACTCAAGAAAAGGCAGAGAGGTTGGAAGGCAAGAGAACAAAATTTATGCAGGGAGAGGGCAGTCCTTCTTGTATTTATCTGGAGATAGGTCTTTTACTAGACTTTATGTTCCTGAGCAGTGGAGCTTTGTGTTTGATCCTTGGAGAGCGCAGTGTTTTACTTTCTGTAAAAGCAGAGTAGTGCAAAACAGGCCCAGTACAGGGGTCAGATATGGATCTTTTTTACTTGTTTGGTGTCAGATTAGGGGATGTAAATCTGAAACCTTATGATGTCACATAAATAAGTAATTTTTTCAGGGAAAAACTTTATATAAACTGTTTTATGCCCTGTAATTTTAAAACTACTGTAAAACACCAGAGAGTACATAACTATTTAAGTAATTTTCTTTTTTTGAAATTTATAACTAAAGCATCTGTTTAAAATTCTGTTAGACTATTTGTGAATTCTCTAGAAATGTAGCATAATATTTATAAAATTCTATTGCTGTAGCTCTTTAGCTTAGTAAGGGGAGGAGGAGAAAAGAACAGTTAAGGCAGATACTGTTTTACAAAGTTTTTCCTCTGCATCTTGTTTTCATTTCATCTTTAAAAATGGGAAAAGGATTGAGGGCAGCTGCTGGGCAGACCAAGTGTCTGAGCCTAGGCAGCCGGAGCGATCCAAGCTGTAGGTGTGCATATTTCTATTGTTTCTAGTGCAGCTCCACCCTGCACTGCCAGGGAGAAGAGTGGGCTGAGGCTTTTGGTGCTGTCACTGTTCATGTGAGTGCTCTCTGTCTTTGACAGCATTGATTGGCTGGCTGGGCATGTATATTTGCATGTATGTGGGGTATATGCCTGATCTGTGTGCATGTACTCACTGATAATACATATTTGTCCTCACTACAGGTGGGACTAGGTGTATGGGGCTGCAGCAGTCTCACCTCTCTTTGGCTGTCATATCCAGCCTGATTTCTCCTAACTAACAACAATACTGAACTAGAGCAAAAAGGAAAATGAAACACCAAGACAGGAAGAAGTAGAAGGGAAGTGAAAAAATGAACAAGTGTAGGAAATAATATTTAAGTTTGTATTATTATATGGGGCCTTTACAAACCTTAATGTGCTTATTTCCACGTTACTATTATTGCAGTTTGCAAAGTGAAAAATAAGGACTCTGCCCAGAGTCCTGAGCAATACGAAGTGTCCCTTTCCCACAGATCTTCCTGTGTCCTGGAATAAAACAGAATAAAAGAAGTGGAACAACGTAGGTCCAGGATGTAGCAGGGAGAACATTTTCAACATTTATACTTGTTTAAGTAGAGAGTGTGAAATTTGTGCAAAAAGTAAACTGGTTGAAGTGCTTTAGATGTCTTTTTAATTTAACATTTTAGAGTTTGGAGAAACATATCAAGTATTGCCAAGGTTTAATTTGGCATCATTTATAAAAGCTACTGTATTTGGGGGTTTTTTTCAGAATTTGAATCATTTTCTTAACCTTAAAAATTTGAAAGAAATTTCCAGAAAAAAATAGCTTTGGATTTATAAAATGGATAAGCCATAAAATAGTTATTTAAGTGTTTTCTCAACAATGTTACAGGAGATTAAGATGTCAACCATACTTGCAGACATCTCATTTACTGAATCTAAAGTGCTATTCTGAAAAGTACTTGATGTAGGGCATGGAAGACTGTAAATTGAAAAGAGAGTGAGATGAGGAAGTAGAGAGAGCTATGGATGAGTGAGACCTCCAGTACGACTGCTAGTATTTTCCCTTACCAAGAGGGAAGACCAAAGCGGATTAAAGATGAGCAGGTTCCAAGTGATTAGTTCAGTTTATTACATTCTCAGCTGAATCTCTCTTTGTCTGTGTGCTTCCCCAGCCTTCCCTCCTGTGCAGAGTATCAAAAAGTTAATTACTGTAATTTACAAAGAGTATATACAGTGCCTCACTGCATGTAAATCATGGAGGTGGGTCTGAAATCCTGCTAGTCTGCCTTGGCACCTCACCACCACTTTTGTCATTCTTCATTATTTTTGCTCTATGCGATACATCTGCTCACAATTCCGTTGTTTTCTATGCTAAGCTGGAAAGGTGGCTGCTCATATTTGTCTCCTAGCCCTACAAACAATTTTTATCCCAGTGTCTATTTTTTTTCCCTGCCTTCTGATTATAGAAACTCATTCTCTGCAAAAAAATTAACTGCCTTCAGCATTTAACTAGTATTCAGGAGGGCTGAGCATGACAGTACTTTAAAATAAAAATCCTTTATTTTCACTATACTGGTAGTTAACTGTATTTTCATATTAAGATTGCAGTTCATAATGTTTTCTATTTTTCTGAGTTTTGCATTTTCCCCATGGGAACTGCTAGCTGCTGAGCAATTTTGAAAATCTGGTTGTATGTAAGGGTGACTCAAAACCTTAGAAGTATGCAGATATAATATAGATACTGGTATTTTCTGAAAATATGGTTCTATATGGAAGTTGAATAACCAGCAGTGGTTATTGTGATCCTATATTTTTCATGTTGTTGATCAGTGTGTTACATCTGAACTTTCTGGATATTGAATGTTATTGATAATAAAACTGCTCTAAGTTACATTTAGTAAACTTAGAGTGAAACTTTTGTCTATTACATGCCAATCATAGTCATAAACAGGCAATATTGACATATTGAGGGTAAGAAATGTATGCAAGGTATAAGAATCTTTTTAGTGACTGCAATTATTATTTGCTATGGAGTGCTAAAAATGAAGCGTCACCCTGAAAACACTATTGCTGCATATGTGAAAACAGAGTCTGGGGAATGCTGGAACACAAAAATGAAATATAGCCTTTAAAAGATCCAAGAAGGTGAAGGGCTAAAGAATCAATGCAACAGCGATAGATTAAATGCTGGGGTTTATTTGTTTCATGCTCCTATTTTAGCTTTACAAGGGTATATTCTTGTATGATATGATAATTCCATTTAAAATGGAAGATTATAGCAGTAATTACAAAAGTAGGCACTTAATTATATTTGTTTCAGGTTTTTTTATTTAGTTAATTTTTATTTTCTAAACGGTGTTTTTTTCTGTTAAATGCAGTGCTTTAAACATGTAAATATGCTTGAAGGTCAAGGTGAAGACAACCCCATAAAAAAATTCAGAATGACTTTAAATAAGACTGAATGACTGCTATCATGTGCAGAGTTCTTGTGTAATAGGAGAGTCTTCTATTAGAAGTGTCTGCTGTGTGTGTATCGTAGGCTTGATACATACTTGTATTGTGGGCATGTCTGAGATGTGAATATTCACAAGTGCATGTAAAGTTTCTACTCTGGCTAAGCTGCCAGATGTCTGAAGATGTATAAATGCAAAATAAAACTTATGGACAGAAGAAAGTGAAAACAAAGCAAGCTTTAAAATTACAGACCTATTTATGCAACTTGCTTTTTCTTTCTGCTCTCCTCCCATCTCCCATTTAACTGACTTGCATAGTCCTGAAATTCATATCAACCCATGAATCAGAGGCATTTCAGATAGGAAAACAACTCTCTTTCCTCCACAGTTTTGGACCTGGGATTCCTCTGAATTGTTTTTGACAAGAGAGATTGTTTTCTCAGCAAAGACACATTTAGCTTTTAAGCGTTTAATAACAGCTCAAAAATGGGAAATCTCAGTTACAGTTTTCTTTCAAATTAATCTTTTCATGTTTGTGGCTCTCACAGGAAGATTTAAAATATTCTTTATTAAAGTTGCAGGTTTTGTGATAACTACACGTATGCCATCTGATTTAAGGTTTTGATTATCAATATGTCTTGATGCAACCATGGCCCTCAAAAAATTGGTGAAAATACATACATTTAAGTGCTAAATAGAGAAATTAGTTTCAGCTGTAGTGGTATTAAAGATATGCCTTTAAAATATGTTAACAAAATAAACAGTGGATGGAAGATCCATAAAGATACTGATTTTAAGCATCACTTTGAAAAGCTGCTCATGGTTAGGGAAATCAGAAATTTCTATTCCATCTTTAACCTTTACTCTGGCTTCCAGATCTAGTGCCTATATAATTATAATAAATGGGTATTAAAAGCTTAAAAAAATAGCATAGTTGTACTTGTTTTTCAACAATAGTGTACTGAAAGATATGGGATACTTTTGAATTGTTCAAAATATATTAAATATATGTATTGTTTTGTTATCAGGGTTGAGGCATACAGATGTAAGATTTACTGCAAATCATAATTTTAAGTCAAGGAGTAGTTAATTAATTACTATGTATAGTTTCAAGAGGTCTGTGTTTCCAATTAAAAATGTTTTCTTAGTTTGAAAGAGATTGCTCATAACACACACTTAAGAAATTAAATTCCTTCTGCAAGAATAGGTGCAGCTGAAACTTCCCTGTGGCACTGTACTGGGTGATGCCATAATTTTGATTCCATTGTCCATGACTATTTTAATTTTTTGTTGCAGTTGGAAAAGTAACTGTTCCAAAGACAGTGTTCCTCTGTGCAATTAAACCATGGGCCTGAGTTCAGAAATTGCCCTTTAAATCAGATTTCTCCAGTTTGCTATCTCGTAAGTTTTTTTAATTCGGCTGAACAAAGACACTTATATTGTGACATCATTATGGCAGAAGACACAGAGTTAGAGAACTCACAGTTTGTAGATCCTGTTACCACTTAGATGTGGGGACTGTCCAAAGACATTTAGCCTGGGAAGGTCTGATGCATATGTATAAGCAAAGCCTTAAGTACGGCGGAAAATTTCCTATGAAAACTTACCCTGTCTTTGGACTTCGAGCAGGAATTTCAGATGTGATAATCTTTCATTTAGAGATCTAATTTCTGCTAACAGCATGCTTGAGATATACACTGAACAACAACATTGTGTGTGTTTTCATAGGTTAATATTATGTATTATTTAGGTGATAGATTCTAAACTTCAGGAAGATCAAACTAGTAGGAATTGATGTTACTTGTGGGGTTAAGTTTTAGCACAACAGAGTGGTTTGAGTTGTATGAGCAGTGCAATAGTATATCACAAAGATTATGCTGTCAGATCTATGGATATTGCAAGGCTTGGGACTTCATCATTATAAGACCTTTGTTTATTTCTACTGTGATCCTATAAAAAAGTTTTAAAACTATTATGTCCTTATTTCAAATTGGGTGACTGCTCTCATTATGCATAACAATTTTGTCTTAACTGTGACATTTCAGAAGACTGCACCACAGTACTCTGTCAGCTGTGAAGCAAATGACTCAGCTGTCCTGGAGACTAAACTCTGGTGTCCTCCTAAAATAACTTTAAGCTTTACTGACAGTGACTTTGAGGAGCTCTGGATGATGCTGTGTGTTTGTAAATAAACATTGTGTTTAAGTCTCCAGAGCTACATATTGTTCAGGAAAAATCTTTCTGACTATTAAATTCTTGCTATGAATTAATACACTTCTTAATATAGTTGGATGAATTATGACTAAAAAATCATTTTGAAAAAGCACCATGCATGAAAACCATAATTTGATTAGGAATATCACCTGCTATGTTTCAGAACACATGGTGTTACTAATACTGGACTCATGTTATACATCTGTGTGCATTTTTTACTGCTAATTCAGACAGGCTGGGCTAAAAGATCTAAAGCATCACTGGTCAAGGTAGGATATGAAAAGTTGAAAGATCTTGTGATGCTTACTGAAAAGTTGTTCTTTTTCTGCAAATTAGTATTATGTTGCTCTCATAGTTCATTTTTCTTTCTGTGAAGTCTCAGAACTCTGGAACAAACTTCATTTGTATGCATGGAGAATGATTCATACCATAATTCACTTTTGAGGACCACAGTTGCATCCAGACTTTGAGTTGGTTGTAAGACATTATAGATTCCATGGCACACTTGATTTTGTGGAAGAATGACAGCAGACTTGTTCTATTGAGATCTAATGTATACATTTTACATATCTAAAGTAATTGTCATCTTGAGGTGCATCCATATTTTACCAGTTAGGACAGACAAATGCAATACCTCTATGATAGAAAGGAACTCTCTTAGCTTGTAGAGAAGAAGCCCTCTTCACTGTCTTAGCAATCCAAGGTCAAACAGAGCTGACACAGATCAATGTCACTTTGAAATCTGTAACATGCTAGACTTCTACAACAGTCTAATTTCAGGGTAGCAAAAGCATGAACACATCAAAGAAAAAAATGTAATGACATTCTTGCTTTGGAAAACTGGGCACTAAAAGCCCTAAATTGTTAATAAGATTTTTCTTTTATCAAGGTCATATGCCCAATAAACAAGATTGGCAATGTTGAGACTAATACTCCAGCAGAAGAGGCTTTTGTTTACTTCTCCGCATACATGCCAGTTCCTTGCCTCTGTGGAAAGGGGATTGTAATAATAATAATTGAACAGAATGGGATTCCTGTGAAGGCTGGGATGAGTTCAGTAAATAATATATTGGCACTAAAAGCAACTGTATTACTGAATAATGGTTGATTTGCTTTTTGTCATGTGGGGTCATGCAACTAATATGGCTTACAAATGTTGCAACTGTTCTGTGACAAACATTTAGATGAGACACACTTGATTTTATTTCCTGCTGGTTTAACATTGTTAAAATTTTCTTGTGGATATGTGAATGTTAGTCATGCTAAATTGGACTTTGGCAAATGTTATCAAATGTATATAAATTCTGGAGTTATTAGATTGATCTCAGCCCTTGGACAAAGAGCACATAAAGTTAAAAAGAGAGATTTATAAAAGATATGTTTATTCAGGATTCAGTCCTCATGAGACAGTAACAGCAGTCTTCTGCTAGTAGAATGGAAAGGCTTTGAATACTCCTTAAATGGGTAGCTTACTAAGCATTTGCCAAACATTTTCTTTCTGGGCCTTTCCCTTATGTGAAGGAGTCTGTCAGATCTTATTCTGTGTTTGAGGAATTGCCTTAAGAATCTCAGTCAAGTCTGCCTGCAACTCACATTGTGTGAAGTTCCTGCTTTCTTCTTTGTAACACTTAACAAGTCTGCAAGGTTATTTTTTTTTCTAAATTCTGAAAAGGTAGCAATAAATTTGAATTCTATAAATGGAATGTGAACATTACGTAAAGACTGGATGATGGTGAGTTTTCAGTGGTTCTATTCTCTCAACTTTATCCTTTAAAATGCCTGATAAATTAAGAAAAAAACAGTCCCTGGGCTGAAATATCTTGTTTGCTTACTTCACATAATTGTTGAGCAAGTTTCAGAAATTCAGAAAAAATTTGAAAACCTATGCAGTGAGTTGCAGAGTCATCAGAAGGAAGAGTATTACAGATCCACATAATGCAAATGATAGGTGGCTGCAGGTAGAAACTTTAAAGTTGCCTTTTTGTAACTCCTCTCAAGAAAATTCCCTTATATACTAAGAAGATTAAGTATAGCAATTGGAAAGCAATATGAAGAAAGCATTGGGATTTTTTTTTTTACAAAAACAAGTTCTTTTAACATTAAAGAGTCAAGCATCACAAAAGTTTGTCCATCTTGATTGTTTTACTGTGTTTATCCTAACTCTGACAGTCCTGCAAATAAGTTTGGGGTTATCTTCTTAAATAGAAATATACATTTATAAGGCAAATGCATGTATATTTCACTTATCATCAAATATACATGAAGTTTCCATATGTATCCTGATTTTGTGGTATTTCCCAGTCAGTGCTTTAGTTTTCATCTCTGATATGTTAATATTATGTTTATGTGAGTGGTTATTTATCTCCCTGTATGGTGATATTTAAAACTTAAGTTGAAATCATCAATAAATTAGCTTTCTGGTTATGCTACTCTTAGCTTCACAATAATTAGACTAATGTTAGAACTATGTGTTTAAATACAAGGTATATTCTAGTTTTATGGAATTGCTTCTTACATTCTCCTTGGCATGTGTATGCAAGAAGTAAGTAAAAGCCAATGCTAGTATTGTTGTAATTTCCTACCCAAAATAAACACTGATATTGCACAACTGCTTAGGAACCTGGAACACCTTACCCCTGTAATATTTTCTTCTTTTCAGTCCAGCTGGGTGAACCACTTACTTTTGACTTTTTATTTATTGTATTTTTAAGAACCATAATAGTGGTTCAGACAAAAGCAAATCTCAGAATGTTTCTTCAGTGGGAATGGAAACAGGACTGTAATGCAAGCTAGAATATTTTTGTTCTGCATCTAATCCACTGACTATTTTCTTAAAATAGTTTTTATTTGTTACAGTAAATTAGTTACAATATTTTTTTATTTGTTCATCTCAATTTTTCCATAAAACATAGCAAATGCAGACAGGTTTCTGTTAAGCTGCTTGTTGTTCTGTTATGAACTTGGAATAAGATAAGTTGCTTGAACCTCTCTACCTCTGCAGTACAGTATAATACATGTCCTGATCTTGCCATTAATCACTGAGCAACTGACAGTAATGCATTCAGCAAAAACACTGGTTACACATTTCTTATGCTCACCATCCTCATCCAAAACAAAGTGCATGTGCAGCTCTGTACTGGTTTGACTTAATCCTCTTTGTCTTATAAAATATCCATAATGTTTTCTGAGCTTTCTAAAGATAGTGAAGTTTGAGAATCCTGCCTTCCCAAGTATTGTGTCCAAATTAGTTTTCTAGTCTCATGCTGGTATTCAGGAAAGCACCATTTCCCACATGGAAGGAACTCCATCTGCATGATAGAAGTTTTATTCTTCCCAGCAACAGGAGTTTTTATACCACCTAGAAAAGCTATGCTGGCTGCAGGCTATTGTGAAGCACAAAGATTTCAGATAATATAGTGAAAATTTAATTGAAAATGTGCATTTGAGTAAATTGGAATGTGACTATTTCAAATGTAAATTTTGAATCTGTGCAGACAAACTAGCTTCTTAAACAAGTGACTTTTTGAAACATGAAAATACATCATTTCTGTTACAGTAATATTTATCTGTGCATGTATTTTAGCTGTGTATGTCTATATATTTTATGATCAAAGTTTATAAATCTTGGAGCATGAATTACTGAATTCACTGTAGTTGTGTGTTACTATTAGTAGCAGTAATAAATGACCAGCTCCTTCAAATATGGCTGGGTTTATAGATACTACATCCTTTGAGTAATGTGCTGTTCTTTACCTTGACACTTTTCATGTCTTAAATGTTTTTAATCACATGCTCCTTATATTACATTGATTACCTGAAAGAATGTTGAAGCTTTAATGATCCATGTTTTGTCAGTGTAAGAACTTAGCAGTACCCATCATGTGGCATTATTCAGTATGACAGTTACTCAACTCATACTTCAGGGAAGATATCAAAGCTAATACCTGGCTTGTAGTATAAGTAATCTTTCATGATTACCAGTTAGGATGATTTGGGAATGCCATCACCCCAGTGGCTCTACTATATTCAGTTTTTCTAAAGATTTTATATTTACATTTGTTAGTCTTTCTACTCTTCAATTGCAGTTGCTGGAAAAAATAAATGTGAATATTTTTTGATTCTCAATCTTACATCTATACTACAAATACTAAAATCTAAAATATAGCAGGTCTTCTGTATAGCAGAGAAATTGTCCTCTGATATTGTTTCTCTGAAAGGAAATGCAGGAGAAGATTGTCATGACTGCAGATTTATTGGACATTTATATGATATCTGTATGGTTATGCTGGTATGTAGTGCTTGGCTCTTCTTGAAATAACTTTGAAGCCAGGGAAATGATGACTGGATTGACAGGATGAAAGTAGTAATAATAAAAAAGAGGAAAAGAAGACAAAGTGCATTTACAGTTGAGATGTTTAAAACTTGCTTATACTACCTCCAGGTCATATAGATATGGAGGAAATGTGACTGACCTGACAAGTCCAGAATTTTTGGTAAATTACTCCTTAGCCTTCAGTGGAACATTTTCAGACCCTCATGACTTTAATCCTCATTTGTGACATTTCTGTTTAGCTTCATTTCTCCAATTCTCAAAGTGACTGAGGTATTACTATTTCTATATAAGTAGTGATATATATGCCTGTAGCACTTCAAGAACAAATAAAAACAAATTTCTCCTTTCATATCTTCCCTACATGGTTAAGGCATACAGATGCTCATATGTGCAGTCAATAATGGCAACATTTGAAGGCTTTTCTGTTAGCTCAGCTAGAACTGTATTTTTCAGCAAGCAGATGTGCAAGATAGTTAATGTTACAAGATCAGATCCTAAGTAGGAAAAGTGAAGTATGTTGGCCTATGCCTTTTATTGGGAATTCTTTCTGTCAGTTTCCTCCTGTTATCAGCCCTTGGTCATATCTGCTGGACTGATAAATATGTGCAGAAATATGGAAGAGCCACAAGCACTTCTGCTCTCAACTCCTATGATTTGTGACTTTGCTCAGAGTATGTCTGACTAACCATTTGGCTATAATGGCAGCACTATCACAGCCATTTCAGCTGCTATCACTGTCAATCCCAATGAAACTGAATGGGTGTAATTATGAGATATTTTTAGGAAACATACTTTATATAGACAGGAACTCTGAGGGCAGTAAATTCTAGGATATAGGGTAGGATGTGCAAGAACAGTACTTTCCACTTTAAATTACATGTTTCAATGTCTAATTAGAAAGTTTCAGTGGTTTCAGTGCTGACATCTGCTTTGTGTCATAGCAAGGAAATAGTACAGATTTTCATGCACTTTGTTTTTTACAGATTTACTCTGTATTTTAATGGTATTTACACTTCACAGAACTAAAGCAAGAAAAATTTTGCATCACCTTGGGTGCTTCATATATTGTGGACCATCCATCTAGAGTTATAAACAATGGTTGCTAACTGGGTTGCAAACAAATTTTGCCTAAGGCATGAACCATAAATTAAAGTAATAATTATCCCGTAAGAGACAACTTTTTTCCACTGCTCTTTTAAAATAAAAAAAGAAAGTAGGTCAGAGAAATTTAGGATATTTTAGAATACGTACAGTATTGTATTGTTTGCCAGCACCTAATTTACAATTACAGAGCTGCATGAATATTGAAATGATTCAGCTTCCCATTATAAATGTATGTGGCAGTTTGGTTGTTGATCAGTTTATGAAGTTAATGCAAATGAAACTGTCTTCCTGTCAGCATTTGAAATATATAATGCAGTCATGTTGTATATTCAGGGACAGGCCATTGACAGTCAATTAACAAGTTTGATTGGTATGTCAACTCATTCTTTTGAATTGTTAATAGTATGTTAATAGCATTCATTTCTTTGTGCAGTCCCATTTGCAGCTTCACAGTTACAGCTATTTTTTATGATTCTGAGTAACCTAAAATAGTGCCTTAATAATAGATTATTAAACACCTGTCTGGTGTAGCTTAGGGAGGTTTTTCTAGACTGGGAGTTTGCAGTGGATCCCTTTGATATTCAAATCAACAAATGATAGCCTTTTTATTCAAAACGTAAGTTCTTTTGATGGTTAGCTTGTTAAGAAATATTCAGTTCCAGTCTGACCTGATCTGGTTTCCCATGGAAAAGATCTGATGCTGTTTGAAGGTTCATAAATGGAATGCCAATGACAATTTGTTGTTGACGTTTTGCTGCCTCAGCCTTCAGATGCTGCTGGTTGATGTGCCGCTTTAGCTTCACCAAATAATGCTTGCAGGTAAATGATCTTCTGATTGATCAGATAGTTTCAAAGCAGAGAGTTCTCTTCTGTGGTCTGTAGTCATGGTTTTTAGGCTTGGAGGGGTACTTTAAAAGATGCATCAAAGTTGACAGATGAATCTCGAGGCAAGGAATTATGGGAGACAGCAGAATTCTGGGAATATTTTTTAGAGAATAACATATTAGTGAGAGTTTTGAAGACCTTCAAAGGTCTATCAAGCCAGCTCCCTATAGCGGATTTATTCCTCCTTTAAAAAAATTAAAATTGGATACACTGGTTAACTATTTCCTGTGTTGGGAAGCTGTTGAGCTGATTTATTGTTCTCTGACACTGTTTTAAAGGGTTTATTTCATTTGAATTTCACTGTTACCTTGTTCTGCGTACAGAGCCTAGTCCTGCAAGGTACAATTTCTGCTTCTTCTAAAGTTTGCATAAAATCATATCATTAGATCACCTTACAAGGTCAGGGTGTACAATGAATACCATTCCTTTACATAAACATCCCTGACACCATGAGTTAGCATTAAAATCAATAAATAAAAATGTCAGTTGGAATAACTATGTTTCTCCACCTTTCTTCATATCACAGGCATTATTCTTTTATGCCCTTCTTCATTCCCCATTAGTTCCCTTCCTGATTGTAACACAGCTATTACTCTGAAGAATCAAACTAGCTATTAGAAGTTCAAAATATACATCACAGAAATCGTTCATTTCTCTTTGGTTTGAGCATTTAATTATTCACTATCAGCATGAGATATTTTTTCTGCAAAAACATGTAATTGTTTTTTGTCAGAGACCTATAACAGTTAACTCCTTCAGGTCTGAATGACCGAAACGCTGAGGTTTGGAGTCAAATGCTCTGAATGGTTATATTGCCAAACACAAACTCTGGAACCACACATTGAAAGGTGCTGTGTGTTAACTCTACATCACTGGACTTCATAACAAATAATTCTTGCTGGGTGAATTTAGGCCAAACTTTTTTTTAACAACAAAAGCAGTCTTTTCACAAAACCCTAAAATGTTACTTAAAGCTGGTAGATGAACAGACAAGTTGTGCAACTTCAATCTTATATGTTATGTAAATAGTATGTAAAATTTATACAATACAGTTTCCATCATTGGAAATTTGTTATTTTTGCATATTTTTCAAATACTGTGTACTGTTTATCTGAGAAATAGAAGCTCTTTCTGTTGGGCTGAATGAGCAAACTATTAGACATTTGTATTGTCATACGAGGTCATACTTTCAGTGACACATCTGTAATTTTTCTAAGCCCAGAAAGGAATATCAGATACTTAAATTGTTCTCAGTATAATTTGTAGATTTTGATATAGCCTCTGTTTTTGGAGTGATACTCTACTGTTTTTTTACAAAATCCAAATTAAAAGTTCTCATATTTTTCGATAGTAGTATCGTTGATATTGATTCTAATTCATTTCTGGTTTTAAGTTTTAACAATTTTACTTCAAAGAGAAATTCGTGATCACATCTCACATTCATATGAGGCTTATGTAAGCATTTTTATTTTATTGTCAAAAATGTGGTTAGGACTACCTTCCCCATGACTTTAATTTTGTTATCTTGCTTCTTTTGAAGTAGTCTAAATATTTCACAAAAACTCTGTTCGTAGAGTATCATCGGTCTGAATGTTTTACAGTGTAAGGCTTATCTTAAATATCCTTCATACTGCTAAATGCTTAGTATTTCAAAATCTAGAAGGTAACAATGATCATCTAATAGCAGTCTGGAATACCTGTAATTTCAGTAGGTCATTTCTTTTTGAATAATATTGAATTATCAAGATTAGAACTCCTAATCAGGATTTTTATTTAGCATTCATTGTAAAGCTTTTGCAGATCATAACTAATACATTTTGTCTTATAGTCTTGGATGATATAAGATGGAAAAATCCCACTCTGAGTTTATTTAAACAAATTAGAACAGTTCCAGTAGAAGATGCTGAGAATTGTGCTTCCTGAAGTGCCCATTGTTGCAACAGCACTGACATTACCTGGCAAAAGGAAAATACCAAAGACAGGATTTTAATGTGGATCTCAACAAAATTGAAGCTGATTAATCTAATGACTGGATTATTCCTTCCTGTATTCTGCCCCTCCCTTCCTCTTATTTACCTCCTTTTAGTTTCAATGCTGTCTTTCTACCCATTTTTAATAGAGGACTTGACTTGGCAATTAGTTTTTGCTAACCAAAGTAACTACTTTTATTAACAATGCAAAAAAAGGGCTAAGCACATGGTAAACTTGCAAGCACTGGTTCATGACCTCACTTTGTGATGTAAGGTGGATAGAAACATGATTTCAGCTTGAATGGCAGAACAAAAGATACATATTTTATTAGTAATTTATTAGTTACTAATATACTGACAGTATAGTGCAATTTCCACTTTCCAACTTTTATCCTTTTAAATTATCTAGAATATTCCATGAAAATAAGTATTATAGGAAAACAATGAGTTAAACATAGAAAAAAAATGCACCCCAAAAAAATTTAGAAAATGTGTGATGCAAGATTGTAACTCCATACCCAAATGAATATGTACTAGAGTACAGAATGTAATTATAATACCGTTATAGTCCAATTATAACACAGGATTTAAGTGGGTTTTTTTAAAAGGCTACAAGCTACCACATATTCAGTAGGTAACTTCTTGTCATGAAGCACTGCTGATCTAAGTCAGTATCTGCCCTCTTAAAGCTTTGTGGTAAAATCTGGCCGATCACATGTTAGGAATTTAATGATATTTTATACAGGGATGTTGTCCACAGTGCGGTTCTCATAAAAGGTCAGTATTTAAGCATATGACAAGTGTTCTGAAAATGTATTTGGATGAGTGTATTTAGTGTATTTTTGAGATTGTTGTTGTGTTTCTCTAATTTCCATTAATTTTATTTTGTTCGGTTAGGAATCTAGATTTTTACAACAGACAATAGTATGCATGTAACAAAGGCATTACTTTCATCGTACACTTTGTTTCTTGGATTGCACTTCATGAATATTATAATTCAGATTACATGAGAATGTATAATATATCATCACTGTCAAATTACAAATTCTTTAAATTTATAGATTGGGTCATATCTTATTGCTCTGAACACAGAATTTTAGCTATGGACTCTCACTATACTGCTGGATTTAGCAGGATTTTGTAACTGATACCATGGAGTCCCTAATATCCAAACTCATTTCTTTGTCAAGTTTGGTTTAATTGATGATGCAGAAAAGATAATATGACATTAGCTTGGCCAAGAATAGCAAGTATATTTGTAGATCTTTGTTGAAAGTTTTGGTTTCTGTAGGTATGATAAGAACTTGACTTGCAAATTTGCATTGGAAGATGTATCCCTAGAGAAAGATATTCTGCTATGTAAGGAAGTACTATCACTGAAATATGAATAAATAGGCAGAGGATTGTGATAAATACTGTATATTGTGTAGGTTCTATTTTATATGCACTACTGTTATGTATACTGTACAGGTACATCTTGCTACACAAATAAGTCTCCTTTTATTTCCTCTGGGAAATGGTGGATATGCCTATTATAAATTGGACTTCTGCACTGAATAATCTTTGACATACATTAAGCTGTTTCAGTGTTGCATATTGTTTAGGTAGTCATAGGTATAAGTAAAATCCATATGACACTAGGTGTACATAGAGGATGGGTAAAACACAAAACCACTCCATATGGCTAGAATGAGAACTATCACTTTTAGCTTAGTAATACTGTAGTTACAGTTAACTTGTTTTCAGTTACCTGGTTCTTGGTTTTCTGGAAATGCTTATTTCCTGTCTCCCAGTTATCACAAACCAGCATCATAAAGTAGCCACTGACATTCATGAAAAGCATATTTCAAGTAAGAATATTAAGCCAAGTGATGGCTGGGAACGAAATCTTTTCTGTAAGAATAGAATGTCATGGTGTTAATGTGTTTCATACACTGTGAATTACTGTCATGTGATGAACAGCTTTCACCTTTCAATGTAGAGTATTTTCTCTGCCTAGCTGTCCCTCTTCTGTTTATAATCACACTAACCTATTTGACAGTTGGCATGAATAAGGATTGTTAAGACAGGTAGGAATGGGAAAAAAACAACTCGCTCTTCATAGGATTTTATGACTGCAGTCTTCATTCTCCTTGGATGCTGAATTCCAGAACAGTGGTACAGCCTTAAGTAGTAGCACCCTTATTGTTAATGTAGAAATTTCTTGTGTGCCTTCTTGGTCTGCTTTGTCACTGCAGTGGTAGTTTAACTGATGATTTAGTTTACTGTAACTGGACATTGTCAGTAGAAACTTTAGTTAATGTGGTAAAAATTATATGAGATCCCTTTCTAAGCAGATTGTATGTTTAAGGATAAAAGTAGAAGAGACAAAGTCTGTAATATAAAAAATATAGATAGCTAGGAATATCACATCACTTTATCTTTTTCCTTTATCTTCCTTTAGATATTGTGTATGTCGATACAATTACTTTATAACCTCTCTCCGTTATATGCCCTCCAGTCCCCTAGATCTGTAAGTGTAGGTAGAGAAAAATGTAGAAATCAAGCAGGGAGGATTTTCATGTGAACATGCTAGCTATATCTTTCTTTTTTTCCAATACAGCATTGAGAAATAAAGAATGCTGAAATATTATAAAGCTGTCGTTCTGAGAATAAATTTAGGATAATAGTCATAAATAGTAAAATGACAAATGCATTATGTGAGAACTCCAAATGAATGCTTAGGTAACCTCATGTAAGGTCTAGACATTTTCCGTTTAGCAGAGGGGTGAAAAAAGAGGGTATTTTCATTTTTCACATCTTTACCCTGGCAGATTAAGATGCTTTCCATAATTTGCATAATCTTATGCTGGGCTGTAAACTGAAAATCATTGTTAATGATGAAATTTTAAACTTATGGAGAAAAGTACTTCATCAACTCTGAAGAATTAACTGAAACTTTTAGATCACCTGATCTTTTATAGTCTTCATTTTGAAATAAGGAAATCATGCTTTTTTTAAAGGTTATGATACCAGTTTGTGGTATTTTAAAAAATTTTAGTCTTTGATTAGCTAAGAGTATGTGTCACTTATCCTGGAACAAGTATTCGGTTGATCTCATGAATTCAACCTGTGTCATAAGAACACAGACTGTATCTTCTTTTGTCCTATACTAAACATGCTTCTCGTAAAGAGCATTTATGATTTAATATAAACGGTTTAGCAGTTCTGCAATCAAGTTTTCTCTCTTGTTCTGGATGTCTGTTTTTCAAAATATTTCTGCCAGATGTTCTGGCATGAGTTTTCATTTTTCCTAATCCAAGTCTCATTTTCTTATTTCCTGCCTTTAATTTAAACCTATCTGTGTCCATTTTTATTATTTCTGCTGGTGCACATTCCAATTTAGTATCCTCTGTGGGTTTCATTACCATGCTGCTAATCTCTTCTTCGTTGATTTAATGAAGATGTTAAACAAAATCAAGCCTAATACCAATCCCTACGGCACCCCACTTCAGTACACTGGCATTTTCATTACTCTCTCCTTACAGACTATCAGCTAGTTAACAGTGTTTATAATTAGGAGGGTTAAAAATAATTCCCAGATATGCTTTAGCAGATCTTTTAAGAATCTACATGAATGATAACCATTGTCCCTTATCTATGCATGTATAATTCACCAAAAAACACAATCACCTGGATGGACATAATATGCATTTTTCTAAAAATGCAGTATCCGTTGCTCAGTATTTCATGTTGACTCATTTCCATCACTTCACACTGTCGGATACTAATCTTTTCCACCTTGTTTGTCTGGGCCCTGAAAACACCTTTAGATTTCCTGATAAATATTGATTTGATTAAGTGTCTCATTCCCCATCACAACCCCAATTGTTAAGAAATAGACTCATCTTAGTACATTTTTTAAAAAATTTGTTTTGTTTGGCATCTTTATTTGAAGTGATATGAATAATAAATGAGGTAATGTTAATCAGATTGGAGGTTTTGCTCCATCTTTTAGATAAGGTATGTTCATGAAGCTGAGTGTTCTGCAATTTTTCACAGTTGGCAGATTTTGCTAATGTGGTTGTGTGAGAACTTGTGATTTTTTTCAAAAGCTTGAGAGGAATGGTAGGCTTTGTAAAAGGTGACAGATTAGTAGTCATGAAGACTAGAGATCCACTGTCCCAAGAAAGAAATGCATCAAAGATTAATAGTCTTGTTAGCTTGCTCATTTTAAAGTAGGGAGGTTGCTCTTTTTCTATTTAGGAAAAAGCACCCTTTAGGATGTGGAGAATAGTTTATACTCTATGGCAATTAAGTCTTTGAGCTGTCTGCTGTAATTTTCCATAAAGGAACAATATGTACCCTATGTACTCGTACAGGACATTGACTGAAATGTGCATATTAAGTAAAGATTATTTTTACCTCACTATTGTTCATTTCTTTTCTCTCTATTGGAGATTCCAAGTTGACCAAAAAAAGAGTCCGGGAAAAGATTTCAGACTAGCTGTTTGTCATGCCCACATGGGTACCTTAGATGGCAAGCCTTTTTCACCCACTATATTGGAACCTTTCCTCGATGTTTATAATTGCAGGTGCTGACTTTAAAAGCTGCATTTATTTTTGGTTTATGTATCATACTCCCTAGGAATGTGAATGACAGTTTTTGAGGTGGGGTTTCTTTGTGAAAATTTTGGTTTCTGAATCTTTGTCTTCTGTACATCAGAAGTGTGTGGGTTTTATTTCTGTCAGTTGTAGAACAGCATAAAATTAATTTTGCATTGATCAAGATTTAAATATAACCAACACATTGCAAAAAATATGTATGCAAATATTACAATTTTCTGTGATAGGATAGAATGATTTTAGAAGTTTATTTTCAAGCTGAAACATTCACCTTACCTTCTGTTAAGGTTTCTGACCCAATCGTCCCTCTCACGTCTGTGCATATAACATTTTGTTAAACTTCAAGGTACTACAGACCTTCAGGAATGTGTTATGAGATTGCCTGCTGTAAATCTAGCACAGTCAAAAGGCTCAATTTGAATTATTTGATTTTTAGAGGATTGCAGGGATTTTACAGTTGGGAAGTATAGAGCATGAATAGGAGGTATTCAATATGTTGATTTAGTGTTCATAACAATTAATATTATGGCTTTTTCAGATGCACTATTTGAGTTAGAAGTATTTTTTAACAACTGCCAGATTTTGTGCTGCTCAGTGTTTGTATGCTGCATGATGTGATAGTTCTCTTTGGAATAATTTAAATTAGGAAATGCACAAAAGTTTTAGCTGTGTTGGTATTATTCCAAAGAGAAGTATCAAATAGTGTCACTATCAACTCAATGAATAATAATTCAACCTAGTTTAGCATCCATGAAATTGCAGTTCTGCATTTCAGTTCTTGGTAAAAAAGTGTTCTGTGAATTTTCAACCCACAATGATATAAGTTCAAGGAGAAAAATGTAAGTCACACTTCGATAAAATGAACTGTCATAGTTAGGAACAATACCAAAAGATGTGTGACTTGTAGTCTTATAGCTTAGGTGATCAAATACATTTTGAAACATATGAACCTCCATCCCAAAATGAGAACTAGCAAAATGGAGTCACAGCATTTGAAAACTGAATTATAAATCTCTCAAAACTGTGGAAATGCTACAGCTATTTTGATAAGATAGCAATAATACGCTGTTGATTATTTATACTTTTTGACCTAAGTAGGAAAAATATTATTTTATTCAAAGGGAAGTTCCTAAGTTTTGAGTATGGTGTGCAAACATTTGACTAAATTATATGTGGATTCTTATAAATGTCAGGTTTTTTTAGTCAAAGATAATAATAACTTTTTTAAAATTATTTTTCATTTAGGACTATAGCCTTCATCTTTTAGCTACTGACAACTGGGCATTTTTTCTCAAAAGAAAGCCTGTATCAAACTAAACTGTGTTATCAACTCATTCCTGGAATTTTTAGACTACAAATTTGTAACCATTCAAGAAAAACATGTGAACTCAAAGCTTTTCAATTATTGTTGTCTAAATGGTGCCTTTAAAACTTTATTCATACTAGGCAGTTGAATAAAAGATTTCACATTGCAAAAAGCAATTTTGCTGTCATTATGTAAAATAAGAGGGCCCTAGGAAGAAAGGATTACCATATATTAAATAAAAAGTTCACCACCTTAGAGCTTTAATCCCGTTAGAAAAGATTATTTCTATCTAACTTAATCAGCCAGAGGTCTTTATTGCCTGGAGTATTAATTGATTTAGGTCTTCATTAAGGTCAGAGGTACCCGTGGCTGACCAGAGGCAGCCTATTAGCATGTTGTCAGTTCTGCTTATTTACATTGACTGAACCTAATGGTGGGCTGTGTCACTGTTAGGTCAAGGGGTCACTGAACCTTTTGTGCACCCTGACCTGTTAAAGGGCAACAGTCACTCAGACACCAAACCGCATTTGTAACAAAGATTTGGCTGATTGCATATTGACTCCATCCCTTCCACGAAACACACGTTTGTTCATGTGGTGCAACTATTAGCATTTGCCTAAACATCCATGGGTGAATGGTTGAGATCCCTCTGTTAGAAGTTCCCTGCAATTTTTGTATTATGTCAGTTAATCACTAGCAAGTTTTAATAATACCAGCAAGAAAAGTTTCAGAAACTTTCTGTAGTTGCTTTTGGCTTTTAATTAAAAAAGAAACAACTCACTGCTTATCTATAGGTATCCTATTCTGTTTCTTTCTAGGCAGCAATAATTACAGTCTTCTCTTGCTAATTAGGAGCTTAAGTTTTTCCCTATGTTCAATTAAATCTGTTTTTCTCATTGTTTCTTTTCCTGATGCATATTTTGTGGGAGATATATTGTGTCCTTTTGGTAACTAATAATACTGTTAAAAACTTTTTTATGGGCTAGAACAGTTCAAAGTGGCACCAAGTGTTCTGAATTTTCCTTTCTGTGGTACCATAGATGCCTTCTTTCTGCTTTCCTAATAAGTGAAAGCAGCTTAAAAAAATTGAAATACTTGAAAAATTATTAATTTGCTACTATACTGTCCTGCCTCTGTATTAGCTGTGATCTAGCTCTACATTATACTTACCCCTGCAGCACAGCTACACTATGAAAAGTAGTAATTCTCAAATAAGAACTCAGCATTTCTGTCTGTGAGAGCATGGATTGCATCCTCTAAGATTCTGATTGTCCACTGAATTCTCTTTATCATTTACTGTTGTGCTAACTGAGCAAAACAGCTGCTAAACTATTGTGTTATTGGACTCACCTTTCATTTAACTTGCATTGATACAAACGGAAATAAAAGGGAAGAAATGTGGAGTTGCATGAGGCCCCCTTTATAACCTGCTTACTGCTGTGGAGCTATATTGGAAATAAATTGGTATAAGTGAGCATCTCAGCACTATGAAGTTTTTTGGTTTTGGTTTGTCAAGTCTTTAATGAAATTTTAGCACTGGAAATATGTGTATGGTCTGCAGTGAAAAGCAAAGCATTAGTGTAAGCTGAGACATCTACTGTATAAATACAGATCCTTTATATTGTAGTTTTGTTTCTATGCTGAGTTTACTGGGTATGAAGCCCTCTAGACTTGATACACTGTGAATCTATAGCCTGAAAGATCTTCTGTTATCCTTGTAGATGCTCCAAAAAGATAAACTGTTGCAAGGTTCTAGCAGGGTTGTGTAGAACACTTTCACAACACAAGGACTGACACCATACATTGTGACAGCTCCTCTTGTTAAGATTTCAGTACTGTGAATAAGATAGTATGATGATTTCCCTGTTTAAAATGCTTTTTTACTCTGCTAACAATTTTCTGTGTAATGTTTCAAACATTCCAGAGACAACCTCTTGAAATCCGCTAAAACAGTGTTTGTACTGGTTTGCTGCTTTGTCCCTGCTGGTTGTTTATTTATGCTTGCTTTTCATGACAAAGTCACTGGAAAAGTGAAGAGGCACTTTCCTCCTTCTTCCCTGATCCTGAATTATGTCCCCCTGAAACACTCGCTGCAAATCCATGGCCATTTTTTGACCCTCTTTTCCCCTTGCATCCACCCTTGCATAACATAGTGGCTGGTTAGGAACACTGTTTTTCTATTAATTGCATCTTAAGATACAAACAAGTATGTAAGAAACAGAGGAGTTTTTTCAATTGATTTTTAAAGAACTCTGCAAAATTCCCACTGAATCTGAGCCAAAAATGGTGCCAATTTTGCTCAAATTCTTCCGAGATTTTTATGACCTTGCTTATGACCAATGGGGCTAATCGTATCAGAACTGTCCAGGATACTTTAAGAAAGTGTTATCTTGGTTCGTATTTCAAAACACTGACAGATATTTTATCGTTAATTAGTATTCATATTATGTCTCAAACAATCTGTTCAAGAATAGGGGAAGTGAACTGGTTGAACAGCTCTTCTGTCTACCTAATAATTAACATGAGTGATGCATGGAAAACCAGCAGCTCACCAGGAAAAAAGGAAGAAATATTTCCAGTGTGATTTTTTTTTCTGTAAAAGTATAAACTACCTGTATTGTAGTTTTTGACTAATGCATGCATTTCACTTTGCAGAGGTGAAAATGAGCGGTTTGCTTCAAAAACAAACCTGTGCCCCTCTGAATCATATCTTCCTGAATTTGTTTCTCATCTTGTCAGTATGCCACTTGGTAGCTGGCTGGACTCCCTTGTTCAGTGGCACATATTTTAAAATAGCACTGTAAAAAAAAAAAAAAGACCATTTGTTCCTATAAATCAAAATATTGCTTGCATTTTTTTTCAAACTTCAGGATTATATATAGCATTATCAAACAATATTTCAGATATTTTAAACAATTTAAATAGTTGGTGGGTGTCAGTTGATATATTATGTTTCCTCTCAGCCTCCTCCCCCTCTTCAGCTGCTAATCATAGAACTTGTATGCCAAATTGTATAAAATACTCTTCCAATAGTTACATGTGTGAGTCTTTTGTGAGACACAGACAGTTATGAGGACAGATTTGGAGTTGCATATGGGTCTGTCACATGGTTTGATTGCCATGTCTTCTAGGACACAGATTTCTTTTTTAATTATTCTTAATTCTGAGGAATTTTTACAGTTTATACAGTAAGTTCTGCAAAATTCTTCCTAAAGATATCTTGCACAGTACATTTTCCCTCTCTTTACTCCTAGCAAAATTCTTCCTGTGCTGATTTCAAAGCTGCTTACACCCACCTTATTTCCCACTTCTATACTTAGTTTGCTTTTGATAGTGAATAAAATTTACTGTTTCACTGATTAGGAAATGCACAGACATTCTAGAGAATTGCTGCATATGATGATGAAAAGTTTTGGTATTTACATTAAGATTTTATAATAAATCTTAGAGATGTCTGAATAGTAAGAATAAATGTTTCCTCTACTGGCTGCTGTTAAAAAAAGTAGGTCTTCTGAGTGTTGCCAGGAAGATTTTGAAAATCAGCCCAAAGTAACTGCATTGCAGGTCAACTTAAAATATATATTGATGGGATATCTGGCCACCCATTTAATTCCATTTTCATCTCTTTGTTCAAGTAGCATTCTTCAGCATTTTAGTTTCAGTCTGCAATTTTCTTTTACCTTCTGGTGGAATCTTTTTTTTTTCATACACAGTCTTTTAGGTGTTCTGCAAGTATATTTTTATAGCATTTTTTAATTAGTTTACTAAAGATGTTACAAATATGTACTGATACTTTCTTATATAGTTGTATGTAAAACAAACTTTAAGACATAGAGGTTTAAAAAAATATCATTGACCCATAGATAATGTGCATCATCACTCAAAAAAAGAAAGCAAGGACATATTTAACCATGTTGAGGCATCAGTGTGATCCAGCAGCTGTAACAGTCCATGACATCAGATATTGTTTTCAGCTGACATGAACATCCATGTGCAAAGTGTTAGGTTACAGTTTATTGCAGTGATGTGATTCTATATTGTAGTTAAATCCCTATAAAAAATTATCTTTATACTGTCATGTTTGCTCCATTTGTGACAAATGATGGCAAAGAACAGTACTATTGAAAGAAACCACCTGGAAATGGGAAAGGTGCTTCCCTTGTCGTCTATAATTTCTCAGAATCTTGTTTACTTATTTTTTTTCTCTTCTAGGTTGGAAATGTTCTCTACTGTGCTGGACAGATTGCTCTAGTACCCTGTACAATGCAGCTTGTTAGTGGGGGCATAAGGACAGAGGCCAAGGTTTCCCTCCATCATGTTGAGCAAGTTCTTCAAGCTATGAGCCAGAAGACTGCACTTCAACACATCATCACAGCTAGCTGCTACGTAACTGACAGCAAGTACATTCCTATTGCTCGCTTTATATGGCAGAAGAAATTAAGAGAATGTGAAAAGGTAGCTGCAATATCCCATTATGGGCTGTCTTTTTTTTTTCCTTTAAGTCTTATAGTAAGGAATATCAGAATTTTCTCAGTACATTTCAGAGGGCTTCAAGTAAAGCTGATACAATAAGGTTTGATTGAGCTGTTATGTTCTAGCTCATAAGTGGTCGTGCACAATTGAGAAAGGAAATTGTTGAATAGAAAGTTATATTCATCACTAACTTTCTCTTAATTCCCCAAAGCAATATGTTAAAGAATTCTTAAAGAACAATCAGTTTCTCTAACAAAAATGTGAACAATACCTCATTTGAATACTTCTGCCCATATATTTTTGCATAATAAGAACTGGTCATTTTACTTCAACTTTTTATGAGTTTTTCTATTAAGGTTTTTTTCCCTGCTCTTTGTTACAAGCTTTATTGTCATGACAACTGAGTTTACTGCTCATTATTGCTTAATATTCAGCTGGACTGTCTAGACTAGATAAGGACATGCCTGTCTATTGGTTAACAGCATAATAATTTGGACAGTGATTTATAAATGATACCATAATAATTTCTATTATGTGTGTGCCACTTTTCTTAAATTGTCATGGAACACCCTGTCACCATTAGAAGGTAGTGGCCACAAGTCCTGCAAATAAAACATAACTTCTCCACAACTGCATAATTGCTGTATAATTTAATATAACTTACTTTTTATTTTTTCTCAGGGAAATACATGTCCTGGAAGCGTAGCATATGTTAATAGTGCCATAGGAGAAGGAAAATGGCACCTGAAGCTTGCTTTCTCTTTGCTTTCAGTGTCTGCATTAGGCACTTGTCTTTCTGAGTAAAGATGTAGACTTTGTTTAGATGCTTACACATTCCAACTTGATTTACTAATAAAGAACCCTCTTAAATATTATTATTTCTCCAAGTCCAGATTCATATTCAATATTGAATCTGAATTCAATTCAGATTTTTAAATTCAATTCAGTATATGACTGGTTACTAACATGTACCATAACCATGAAGCCTACCTGGTTTCTAATTTGTAATATATGTTATTGGAGGACAGATCATTGGGGTTTACCAGTGCTTTGAAACTTTTCATTTTTCCACATAGAATCTTTCAGGTCTTCTGTAATTACTGTACGTACCAGCTACTCTTTATCAAGTCTTTTGTTTCTTCTACTTACTGAGGTAAATAGGCAGTACTTTCTTAGCTACATGAAAATACTGATGAGTTTGCTTACTTTTGGACTATTACTAGTATCTATCCCATGTCACTTTTTGATTTTTCAAGCCAGAGTTTAAAAAATGGATTGTTGCCTGCATGTACCCCCTGTGTAGAGATATCTGCCTGACAGTTTTCAAGAATCCTTAGGAAATGCATCCTAGAGGAGCATCAGGCAATCCTAGACGATGTTTATCAGTCTTACACTGTGTTTATCAGATCACAATTCATTAATGACAGTATCAGAAAGAGAAAAATAATATTAGCAGATAAAGTAATGTGTGCCACAACACAATCTAAAAAATGCTTTGGCAAAAAACTAAATATAAGTGGGAGTGAGATGTGATTAGCAGCTGGACATTTCAGTTTCTCTATAATTGTGTCAAGAGGAGGTTCAGACAGAGGAAGTTTTCCTCAGGATGCACATACTATTTGATTATTAAGGGTTTGTGCAAACAGTAAAGCAGAGAAAAATACTTATCAAACATCCCTGTTACAAGGAACCAGAGGGAGGAATTATCCTGCCCTGAAAAGACAGTTTCTTGTTAATGGAAACAGATTTTTTTATTGGAAAATGGTACACGGTACAGCAGTTGTACTTCTGCCTTGCTTATTCAATAGGATTGGTGAAAACAGGAAATTTATTTTTTCCATCTCTTAAAATTTTCCAAGCAGCCTGCTGGATTCTGTAAGATGCTGCCTTTCTGTTTGAAAGTCAGAATACAGTTGCCTTACCCTGAAGGTATTTCCCTTACTTCTGTGGTTTTGTTTAGGTTTTGGCATCCCAAGACTACTACAGACAGTTCTGCTGGATACCATGGCATGAAATAATGGTCTGCTTTCTTCAAGCAAACTAAGTCAGCCAAACCAAAAATGTTTTATTATTCTTGAACTGTATTTCAAACAGTGGCCAAAGGCCTGAACTAATAGCAACCTACAGATTAGTTAATAGGAACAAATGGTGTCTCAGTTGAAATTGTTCTGCTTCTGTCATCCATGAAAAAAGGGGTTTGTTTGTGCAAACAATACAGTTCAGCTTGAACTCATTTCTTGTAAGCTATACATCATAAACCATAGAACTAATTATGTTTTAAAGGCAGGGTTCAGACTCTACATTTCTGTTTGTTGAATGTTCTGTATTTAGTAGCAAAGTGATGGTATGTTAAGATTGAGGTAATTGTATTTAACACAGTGACTAATCATATTCATCAGAACTGCCAAAGGTGTTTGTCTTGATAGCACAAAAACTTACTAACATTCTGTCATATAGTGATACGTGGTAAATACCTTCTATGTAAATAATACTGTTCCACAACTTCAATCCTTCTACATATTTGATGGCACTAGTCTCTAAAGAACAAAAGGAATTGTATAAATTGGTTAGGACACAAATAACTTGAACATACAAGAACATAATTTGAGGAGAGGTGTGAGAATTTTTCTCTGGACGTGTTTAAATAGCTCAGAACGTTTACTTCTAAGAGCAGCATGTGGACATAGAGTTGATCGAAGCTTCATTTGTGACCACAGGGTCAGACACACTTTGCTGGACTTTAGAAGACTTTTTGTCATGTCAACAGTGAGAATTGTCATTTAGGAACTTCTTCAGTTATGAAGAGAAAGATAAATTTAGTATATTTCAGAATAATCAAATTATTTCCAGAGGAGATATATTATATATTATTAATCAGAGGAGTGGCTCTAGTGAGCATCAAGGATGGGAGGGGATTGCAAGAGAGAGAGCAAACAGTAACAGTAAGCAGACTGGACCTCCTGGCAACTTCTAGCCTGTTTCAGTCCGGACCTCCACTTCTAGCCTGTTTCAGTCCCCCAGCCTCTGGCCACTTCCTTATTCCAGCATCATTCCGTGCTTCTTACACAACTCCTTTCCACTGCTGTCATCCTGATTTCCCTTACTCAATATGGCAGCACAGTATCTGTGCTCCCAGCCTCATGCCTACAGTATAACCCCCTGAGCCTCCCTGAGCTCCTCTTACCCACAATCATCACTTCTAGCCTGTTTCAGTCCCCCAGCCTCTGGCCACTTCCTTATTCCAGCATCATTCCGTGCTTCTTACACAACTCCTTTCCACTGCTGTCATCCTGATTTCCCTTACTCAATATGGCAGCACAGTATCTGTGCTCCCAGCCTCATGCCTACAGTATAACCCCCTGAGCCTCCCTGAGCTCCTCTTACCCACAATCATCAAGGCTTGTGTCCTTAGAGCTGGAATGGAGCCCCTGTCCCTCTCCCTTCTGCCTTGATATGTCCCTTTGAGTTGCAATGTTATTGGAAAAACCATTCAGGGTGACAGAGGAAACAGAAATCTGGTGGAGAGATGTAAGGTTGTAGTAGAAGGAAAAAAATAACAGGGATGGAAGGATAAGAAAGCAACCCCACCAAGGGTTCACTCAAAAAAAAAACACCCAAAAGAACAACACCTAAATCACTGGGCTAAAGAAAAGATCTTTGGGTCAACATTTTGAATATACACAAGAGAGATTTCTTTTATTAAAAGAAATACTATATTGTAGAAACTAATATTTAGAGTGAGGGAGCCAAAGTAAGCCTGTAAGTTCTGTGGATAGATAAGGCTGCATTTTTGTTGTTGGAGAAATTAAACCATAGTTAAGGAAGCAGTAGTAAAAATCAAAAGAAAAAACAGGCTGCAAAAAAAAGCATAAAGACAATTATGCAAATGAATAATCAAACCCAAAACCTAGGACAACTGACTGGAATTAATATACAAGTGCCAGCCATCATCAGCTTCCCTCCACCCTATTTTTAAGTCACATTCCTTCCAAAGTTTCTTTGTGATAGCTAGACATACTTTGGGACATTTTAACACTCTTGAGGAGATACATTTAGGGAGTTTCTCTATCATACCTATTCAGAAGTAGTAACAATTGTGTGGTAGAACAATTTCTGCCTAATCCACTAGTTAGCATTTATGGTTTTTTTTTATTTTTTTGTATGTTTGTTGGTGTTTTTTATAAGTAGCGAAAAAAAAAGAGAAAAAGAAAAAGAAAAAAGCTTATAGCATTGCTAAAACTTTCTGGAAAGAGAACTGACAGTTTTCCAATTAAGTCTCATCTTGTGTTTTTCGTTCCTCCACATCTTTTAATGACAGTGTCATGTAATATGATGATTTTATAAGTGGTTTTGCTAACTCATTCAGCAGAGTAATCAATAGAAAAAAATAAGCCAGATGGGTTGTAGTCCATTTGTATTGGGTGGGACAGATGGCATTATTGATAGATGGAAATATTCCAAATAATTATTGTATAATGATATAACAGTGACTGTGCCTGCAAAGTTTTATTAATTTATTTTGTGTATGCACTTTATTCACTATATTTACTTAGGAGTTGAGTCCACCCCCTATCTTCTTTTTCACCTCCCTATGGGCTTTCCATGCAGAGCCATCCCTCTATGTTAGTATTTCAAGTGGTGGATTGCACTTCTGCCTGTACAACAGTGTCCTCTAGACTAACCAAGATGGGCAAGATCATGATTACCTATTTTTTTCTACCTCTGAATGTCTGCTTTTTGATTTCTTTTATTATCCTCACCAATAAAAAGAAGAAACATACTGTACTGTCTCAAGATTTCAGGCATTCCAGCTTGCTTAACTGCTATGTTTTCTTCTTCTTACCTCTTGCTAATCCCCAGTAAGATTTGGTATAGCTAGGTCAGTAAAATATACAAATTTTGATAAACTGTGTAAAATATACTCATTTGGGTTGTTACTATTTAATTGTATATTCTATGGAAAAGCAATTTTTATCCTGTGAGTTAAGATCACATGAATTTACTCACAGAAAAACTTTGAGGCCATTTGCTGCTTTTGAAATACATTTGTTGATAAAAATGACTGAATGATAAGAAATAGTTTCAGTTCTTATTTTGATTTGGTGCCATATGCAAAATTTGGAGGCAGATCTTCCAGAACTATCTGAAGTCTTGTCTCTGATGTCTTTGTTATAAAAAAAAAATTAATAGGGAAATGCTTTAATACATTCAGTACTCATTGGTTTTTTACCAACAGAAAGTTGAGAATATTATTGAAGGGAGATTTTTGAGATGTTAAAAACAATATATTTTGTTAAAATTAGAAGACAGAGTTACATAGAAAGATAATATTTAATATAATCACAAGATGTATTAATATCTCTTAGGCCATTAACTTATATCTTTTAGTTCAGCAAGTAATTTTATACATACTATTTTTTTCTTTAAATGATGATATTACAGATAATTCCACTCTGAGTTATTTTATTAGGCAGCAACCAATGTGCTTTCTATCCACAGTAATGAAAAATCTACCTAGTTAAATACTTTCTGTAACATGGAAAAATATATGTCTTTTGACTTTTATAACATAGCTTGCATTTGGACATTAGTTGTCTGGTCTTCTCCCTCCAATAAATTCCTGAGCAAAAGTACTGCAAACTAAAAGCTCTCCAGCCCACCTTCGTCTGATGGAAGCTTTCATTTTATTGTAAGCATTCAGGATGAGTGGCTGTGATCCCATGATTGTTTCAAATCCAGCAAAGAG
>NW_008664138.1:12506-20373 GCF_000695815.1 Acanthisitta chloris | reverse complement strand
GGTTGTTGACAATGTGTGTCTTAATAGCATGCAATGCAGAAGTGATGGAAAAAAAGATTCGCAGTGTTTTATCTGATATATATTATGAATGGATTCCATGCTTATTTCAGCAGTTGGGTAACTTGGTGCCAAATTTAAATATCTAAATTTAAGCCTTTTGGGCCAGATTTACAAACTCTTTAGATGTCAAAAGATGTAAACAAGCCTGAACTATGACTTTATAAATATCTAAGAGCAATCATGGAGGGCACTGGACCCATCTGGGGAGACCCTGCATCATACCTCCTTTGACAGTCCTGTAAAAACCATTGGTGCAACCCTGTGTCTTTCCACTTTGCTTACCAAATAATGCACGGGTTCCAAGTTACAAGGAAGTAAATCTCGAACGAGAAAATGTCTAGCTACATGCAGTTGTTTTCTGGAGTAACTATTGTGTTTTCATGGCAGTCATATAGAGTGGCATCATGCATCTGTAACACAGCAGTCTGTTGCATTGTTCAGACATTTCTGTACTATTTGAAGTACACAGACTGTCATGAATTTAAATAAAATTCATGCATTCTCTGACACTTTATCCTAAGTAGAACAGAAGTAGCTTATGCTCAAATAGTGGAAGTTGATTTTTCTTGCTGCAAACGATTGGACAGAGGTTTAAGATCCTCTTTACCTATAAAGAGAATTACCATAAAACTTAAAATGGAATATTAAAAAAACCCCAATGTTCTGTAAGAGGATATGTACTTTTCCACCATCCTGAACAGATGTTTGTAAGTCTGTAATATTCAGGTACGCTTTTTGTCTATTTTATTCTATGCATTCATTAATATCTTTGTTTAATACAATTGTTAATTTCCAAACAAAAATTATGTGTCGTATAGATAATAGTATAAGTAATATTAATTTGTCTTCTTCTTTTACCAGTTTCTTGGACAGAATAGTTAAAATGTGAGTAGTAGAAGTAAACAAATATTATAAAGTTAAAAATTACAGATTAGAACCCTGCTACATTTACATTGCAGTAAAACCTCATGTATGTTAATTAATATGATTTGTACTATTACCAGAAGAAAACTAAATATTTTTGAAAACCATTGCAGACAGCCAGTACCAATGCTACCAAAAATTTGGTAGGAAGAAAATATATGTTTCTGTTTCTGTTTTTCATATCAGGTTCATAACATCTATTTTGCTACTAGATGCTATTTTGAATTTTCCACATTTGATATACTAAACCAGGCTTCTTTTATGGCCCACATTAAGAACATGCAGTGCATTCAAATAGCACAGTAGTAGTGGGTCTTTCATCTTGTGTCTAGTGTATTCCATTTCCCCTGTGTTCAGATTAAGCAAAGCTTTTGTATTCATTTGAAGCAACCGTAATGAGAATATTTAACACAGGTCAAATGCAGACAGTGGGACTCCAAAGGTCCTTGAAAATAATGTGCCATTTCACACTGGACCACAGAGCGAGGTGAAAAGGTTGTCACTTAAACTTTTTCTGAAAGAAAGTTTATGATATTCTATTTGTAACATTAGTGGAGCTTTAATGAATTTTAAAAAGGAGTATATTCAACAAAAAGAACAATGAAGCAGTCTACATTCTACATTACATCATATTGGATATATGTGTATCTATAAAAAAAAATATGATTGCATAATGCTCTAAACAGTATGAACAAATCTGATTTGTAGAATGTAAACAAAAAGTATGAACAATAGAAAATAAGAAAGGAGAGCATTTCTTGTGTGAATGCTTGTGTGACACAGATACAAGCAAGTCCTTAGCTGGTATAAGTCAGCAGAACTTTCTGATTTCAATGAACTGATTTATACTAGCTTATTTGCCATTTACAGGTAATATATACATGCATTCAGATGTTGTTTTTCAGGTAGACACAGTGAAGAAATGCATGTCAAGTTATTCAGGGTGGTAAACAGCCTAGTTCATCCAGGCTGACTGATTTTCCCCTGCAGCAGTTCCCTTATAAGAATTTTCTCAAGTGATTCTTCATCTCCTTTGCTGAAAATATTAATTCTGTTTTGAGCCTGTCACTTTTGTGCTAAGCAAGAGGGCATATATGCATCCACTGTTTGCTTAGGCCAGAACCTCTGGTCAAAAGTCTAATGTGTGATGACTGTGAAAGCCATTAACAGGGTTTCAGCCCTGAGGCAAGTACCTGTTGTCAGTGCCTCATTATAGAGGGGAGAATGCCATTTTGGTTGAAAAGTGACTAAGGTCCTACTTTCACTCAGGATACTTTCCTGTTAAACTGTAGTACAAATTACATGTAGGGCACTTTCAATTACTACAATGAAGGATGGAATTTCAGGAAAATCATCACGTTCAAAATTTTTTTGTTATCCTTTGGATGAGTTAATCCCGCTGATCAGAACTGAAAGAAGAGCCACAGTACCAGCACAGCCTACACAGAGAGTGTTATGAACAACTAGTCCTTCCTAAAACTGCAGTAGGTTAATCTCTTTCAGAGACCACAAACATTCCTTCCAAGTGAGTGATTCCAACAAGTAGTTTGATGTTCAGTACTAAATAGCTATTCTAGGTCTTGGTCTTCCCAGGGAGGCTATTTTAACTTGTCTCTTCAGTTTAAACTCCATAAAAATCAGAAAACTCAGATCTCAGAAACAAACTTCTATACTGAAAGTCCTTCCCTTAAATCTGTGGGCAATATCCTCTTTGTCATGGTTATGCAGGACATGGAAAAGCATTCTTGTTGCAGGAAGGAAACTCAGCTATTGAATACTGTATGGGGTCTTCCTGGGATAGTATTAACTTTCTTCATAGCAGCCCCTATGATGCTGTGTTTTCAATTTGTGGCTAATGTGCTAATGTTGCACAGTCTCAAGACTTTCTGGTTTTCCCACTCAGCACTCCAGTGAGTAGACTGGGCACAGTCAAGGGGCAAAATCATGCTCAGCAACAAAAACTGGGGAGTTTTGTCTGCCAAGATGACTATTCCCCAGAGGCTGGCTGGGCATTGATCTGTTATTGGGAGGTGGTGAAGGATAGCCTTTGCGTCACTGGTTTTATTGTCTTCACTTACTAAACTGTCTTTATCTCAACCCAAGAGTTCTCTCATGTTTGCTCTTCCTGTTGTCTCTTCCATCCTGCTAGAGCTGAGAGACGAGCAAGTGGCTATGGGGTACTTAGAAGTGCCTGGACTCAACACCACAAATAGATTCAGCAAATTACCACTGAAGAGAAACTCCACAATTAACTATGAAAATTCATACCTGTCCTCCCTCATCAAACTCCAGTCAAAATTAGAGCTTAAAATATCATCTCTTCCTTTTGAAATTGTGCAAGAATCCTATCTCTATTCAGATACAGTGATGATCTTCTACCACCAAAACATCAAAAGGAAAAAATAATTAACTCAGGAAACCATCTTCTTTCTTCCAGTGGAAATAAGTCTTTATTAGCGTATAGTATAATCCAAGGGATCCTACTGAATTTCAGTACTTGATCGTCCTCATGTCTAATTCTGTGTGCTGGTCATAATAATAATTTCATTTCCTCTTCCTCCTCCTCTTCTCTGATGGATATAGTTTCATAGTATGTTAAGGGGTTGGAATGTAGCCCCTCCAACTAGACCACGTTGCTCAAGGCTTTATCCAACCTGGCCTTGAACACCACTACGGTTGGGGAATCCACAGCCTTCCTGGGCAACCTGTTCCAGTGTCTTATTACCCTCACATTAAAAAACTTCTTCCTAATATCTATCTAATCTAATCTAATCTCTTCAATTTATACCCATTACTTCTTGTCCTATCACACCAGTTCCTGAGAGAGTCCCTCTCCAGCTTCCCTGTAGGCCTCCTTCAGATACTGGAAGGTTGCTGTGAGGTCCCCACACAACATTCTCCTCTCCAGGCAGAACAGCCCCAACGTTTTCAGCCTGTCTTCGTAGGGAAGGTGCTCTAGTCCTCTTACCAGCTTCATGGCCCTCCCCTGTACTTGCTCCAACAGTTCCATGTCCTTCTTGTGCTGGGTGCACCAGAACTGTACACAGTACTGTGGAAGCCCTTCTTATTATCCTTAATATCCCTCACCAGATGCAATTCCATCTGGGCCTTGGCTCTTCCAGCTTCCCCAGCCTCCGGTATATATATATATATATACTGTACCATATCACATGACCTTCAAAATTAATAATAGATCTTTAATTTTCTTATTCATAAAAGTCCTAGTAAGCCAAAAAATACTTATGCTTTCCTGTATTCCACTTTCAAAGAAGTACATAAGATGGTATGAAAGTGAGCTATCATTATTTTGAAACCCCTTTAAATTTTTGCATAGCAAAAGTGAGTAATGGTCACTGGTCAATACCCAGTAACATGTATGACAGCTCAGCAGGGAATAATCACTTTCAGCTTCCTCTCTGTATTTATTCAGCTTCATGGATGAAAAATAAAACTGCTTCCAGCTGATATGACACATCTTCTGTCAGTCCTTTAGTTGTAACACAATGAACACAGCTGGTAACACTTGAAATCTAACATTGATTTTATCCTGGACATTATTCAGTGTTAATATTATGCAGGTCTTTATGCATCTCACTTATAAGCACCTTTGTAGAAACATCCAAAGTAGTTACTTCTGCATATGTTTCAACAGAGAAGTGAGTCTAAAAGAGGAAAATATAACTGTTTGATGAAAATACTAATTGTCAATCATTTTAAATTAAGACAGTAATTTTGGTAAAGTTTTGTTATAATTTGTTGACTGTTTGTGTGGAGTTGCAGATAGCAACTCAATAATGCACAGTCTCATAGACTCTCTGCATGTTCTGCAGAATCACATGGAGTTCATGCATAGATACATAGACTTTTCTCTCTCCCTCTCTCCATCCTCATACATATGTGCATAGATAAATATACATTACATACATATCCATTTGTAATTTTTCATTAGAATAACAATTTTTAACAAGCATATATGAATATTAATATATGTCACTTGAAGGCCATTTATTTGAAAGCCTTCCATTTTAATCTTCTACACATGGAGTCACCTGCCTTCAGGAACATGCAAGTTAAGATCTAATTATATATTTCAGTGGTAGTTTGAGAGACATATCTTCATCTTCAGGAGGACAAATTTGCTTTCCGTATGTCTCACTCTAGTGACTGCTGAGAACAGTTACACATTTAGCCCAAACTTGACTTAGAACTTTTAGGTTGTTGTGAACTTTTTCTCGTGAGCAGATGCAGTGGGTCTATCTGGGGTGGAGCTAATTTTCTTCACAGCAGCTCCTATAGTGCTGTATTACAGATTTGTGGCTAACACTCTGTTGAGCACAGACAAGTGCTGCCTGTTGCTAAACAGTGCCTGCACAGCATCAATGCTTTCTCTTTCTCCTACTTTGGCCAGACCCAGCAAGCAGGCTGGGATTTGACAAGAAGCTTGGAGTGGACACTGCTGAGACAGCTGACCCAATTAGACTAAAGGAGTAGTATATATCATATACATTCATGCTTGACAATCAAAACTGGAGCAGGGGTGAGGTTTTTTTCTAAGATTTTGGGCAACTCACCACAGTGGAGGGTAAGAAATTGCCTGTATTGCATCTCCTGTGTTTGACTCCTGTTATATGAAAACCGAGGGCAAAACTGGTCCTGCAAAATCCAAGTTCCAAACTGCATGCAGGATGTTATTGACCAATATAAATGTCTTGAGTTAAAATAAAGGGTGTGTGAAGTCCTAATAGTCCTGTTATATGCCATTTAACCAATTTTGCTTTGAAGTCATGCCGTATAAAAGAAAAAACCAAAACAAAAACTGACTACCCTGCTGAAATAAAAAACATTTGCCCCTAAAATACTGGTATACATAAGATGAAGGAAGGTAAATGTATTATCCACTATAAATTTGTTTACTAAAAAGTGTCACATTCAGAATAATTTTTGATTGCACATCTGTATATTGTATTACTAATAAAGGTGTCTGTCTTGGTGAGGCGAGCCTGGCAATTAATAGAAGTTTCGTAGTTCCACCAGAATTTTCAAATTATTTTTTCTTTTGCCTCCAGCAGCACCACAGTTTTCTTCCTTGCATGCTACAAAATTTAATTATGGGTTTAACAACAGTAGCTAATAGTCCTGTATGTGTACAGGTAAACAGGTGACCATAATTAGAATATGTGAGGTGAAAGCTGGCATTTGGTTTGAAGGTTGGTTCCAGAGCTCATTGTCAAAGTTCAGAAGGAAAGTAGACTTTCAAATAAAATATCTTTGCAATCAGTATCTGAAATTCAAATTCTAAATCATAAAAACCATTATCCTTAATGCCCACAAAGTAGATTTTGACCATTAACTTTGCTCATTTTCTGTCCCATTTGGGTACACACTCTCAAATGATTTTGAAGTGAAATCTTTCCATCTTGAACGTCCCTAATTCAGTTCAACTCTCTTTCCTAAGTGCTTATTTTTGACACTACACTTGAAGAATAAAACCCTCAGAGTGACAGTCTGTGATCATGTTTCATGTGGCAGACTTCATTTGCTTTCAGTTTATATTACTATCAATTTATGACTTTGTTCCTTAAATAGTTACCTTTTTTCCACATTGTAACTGATATATTGAATGATGTATGTTTGAGAGGTATTTCAAGGATCTTAACTTCAGTCATTAACTGGTTATCTCTTGGCTCAGCAACCTTAGTTTGGTGAGAGAAAGTTACTATTTTTTAAGCAAATAAAACAGCTTTTCAGTATGTAATTATTTTCTTATCAATTTTACATTTTCATGCCCTTTTGAGCATCTAGCATGCAGTGCTTGAATTTACATTTATCTCTGCAGGAACTGCTTTAAATAATATTATTAAGAAGGAAGAAATCAAAAATCAAAGTGAATTTTTAGTACAATAGCGAGGTGTAGGAAGGTGCAATTGCAGCAACAGCAGCCTGGATTACTGTATAGAACTAACTCACGGCTTGACAGAAAATCCCTGCTGGGGAGGAAATGTAGGAGAACTGGCAGAATATTGCTACATCTGCTCCCTACTGCTAATAAGCTTTAACCCATTTCATTTTTATTATGCTTACTGTTTAGATATTTTGCTTCTGAAATTATATCTGTAACTATGAGAACACATAAAAGGGAGCACAACAGGTACAGCTGTTTAAAAATTTAACGCTGTCAGCAAGGGATATTAAAGGCCATAATGAGTAAGATGGTTACCTTCTCAGAGTTCAGACACTGCATCACTGGTAGAAAGGCTGAGCATAAGTAGTGAGTAAAACAGATTTCGTGAGTGGCTTGTACAGCCAGAAGGCACCATTAGGTCGTTTATTCTGACTTGTATATCACAGACCATTACATTTCACCTAGAAATTCCCATTTTGAACCCTGTGAGTATACTCATACTGAAATCTATTAGACCTTAAGAGTTCTAAATACTTTAGGCCACAGGATGAGAACCAAAATGCTGAGCTTTTCATGCAATAGGAAGCTGGTTTATCAGGTTGGTAAGTACATATGGTAGCACAACTACTTCTCAGAATAAGCAAACAACCAAAGGCTTGTATGGACATAAAAAATGAAAAGCCTTTCCTGACCCCTTTGACTTAGGGCAAAAGATATATGTATTCATATTGTATAAACCACTAGTATCAGAGATCAGAGTTCTGCTGAAACCATAAATAGTTCCCCCCCACAAAAACCAACAAAAAGAAAAGAAAGCCACCACTCCCCTCCAAATCAGCTAGAATAAAGAAAAGTGAGATTTAAACTGTTTTGTTATGTATCAGTGGGAGTAACTAAGGACTCAGTAAGAGGGAAAATCTCCTTCCCACAGTCATGCCCATTTTTAAAGCTAATATTAATTGTCCCATTCTGCATTTCAGG
>NW_008664138.1:0-12482 GCF_000695815.1 Acanthisitta chloris | reverse complement strand
CATTCCTGTGCTTCTCAGTTTCTCAGTCCAGACACATCCATGACAGGACTTTGAACATGCTTTCCTCTGAATAATCAGTGCTAAAACTGAGGTTTATAACCACCTAAAAATGTAGGGGAAATGGTATTCTCTATTTTCTATTTGACATTATTACATGCTTCCTATAGATGATTACCCACCATCTTTCTTTTGCTCTGATGGTAGCATGATTGTCACTTACAAATATGAAATGTGTCTTGAAGAGAGATTGAAATGTAAAAAATTCAGTGAGAATTTCAAAACTTGAAGTCTATGGGGCTATTGAGACTGTGCTTTTAAATAATGTGTAGAACAAGACTGTGATACTTACCTGATTGATAAGTCAAGCAAAAATGGAAGTCTCAGTCTTAAATAGGAGATTCTTCTCCATTAGTGTGCATGCAAGGTCTGTGTCTTTCAGCAAGCCAGTCTGCATTTTCTATTTTTCTTTCAATTTATTCTAACAAGTAATTATTTGAACTTATTTTTCAAGACAATTCCAGGTTGCTAAGTCCAGAAAGTAGAGGTGTTAGCCTAGTTATTGCAGACTTTGTATACAGTCTTCAGGCTTTCAATTGTTTATTCGTTCTAGAGACTTGTTCAAAGCTGACTATGTCTTCATGGAAATGTGATACTCATTGCTCTTGTTTTGATCCTGTCACAGAGCTTCTTAGTCTCTGAAATGAAAGGATGAAAACACAGTGATCCAACAATAGAAAAGAGAAACAAAGTTAACGAGCAAATGATATCCTTCTATACTAAATATAATCAAAAGAGAGTTTGTAAGGTTATATCTTAAATTTCAACTGAACCTTTTTTCTATCACACAGAAGTGATGAAAATTTATATCACTTCTTGGCCTCTGTTGACAATCATGGTAAAAGATAGAATAGCAAGTTGCTAAATTATTCTGTTTGAGCGATATAAGCTATAGATCATGTAGAGTTATTGATCTGATTTCTTATGAACTCTTTTTTCATGAGTTCCATATTTGCTTTCTTTTTTTCTGTAATGCTTACCTATAGTTATAGTAGTACTATTCAGAGACCATTCATCATGAAAGTTTTGCTTCTGCAAGACTTAAACATACCCTCTATGCATCAAAAACCTGTCTCAACTTATAAATCAAATTTACGGTATATTTATTGTGGGATTTGTTCCCTAAGAGTGTTGTTAGGGCCCTAAGAGTTATTTTTATGGTAGTTTCTTCTGACATACTTGGTTGACTACCATAAAATTTTAGCCCACCCACTTGTCAAATCGTAATAATAGCCATCAATATTTTGTATTGTAGTGGTTTTGCATTGCCAGGCTTTGGCAGTGGAGGGTGTTGCAGGGATGGCTTCTGTGAGGAGCTGTGAGGAGCTTCCCCATGTCCAGCAGAGCCAACACCAGCAGCTTCAGGACAGACCTGCCACTGCGGCAAGGCTGAGCCAATCAGAGGTGGTAGTAATGTGTCTGTGACAGCATATTTAAGAAGGAAAAAATGTTATTGCACAGAAGTAATTGCAGCCAGAGAAGAGAGGAGTGAGAATATGTGAGAGGAACAACTATGCAGACTCCAAGATCAGTGGAGAAGGAGTGGGAGGAGGTACTCCAGGCACCAGAGCTGAGGATCCCTTGCAGCCTATGGTGAAACCATGGTGAGGCAGCTGTGCCCCTATGGAGGTTAATGGGGTGCAGAAATCCACCTGTCGCCCATAGAGGAGACCCATGCTAGAGCAGGTAGATTCCCAAAGGAGGCTGTGAACCTGTGGGAAGCCCTTGCTGGAGCAGCTCCTGGCAGGGACCTGTGGACCCATGGGGAGAGGAGACTCATGCCAGAGCAGAGCTTCCTGGTAGGACTTGCGATCCTGTGGGGGACCCATGCTGGAGCAGGTTGTCCCTGAGGGATTAGACTGCACTCTGTGAACAGTGACCCACACTGCAGCTGGGGAACTGTAGTCCATGGGAAGGACTCATCTTGGAGAAGTTCACAGAGAGCTGTCTCCCGTGGGAGGGACCCCATGCAGGAGGAGGGGAAGGACTCCTCTCCCTGACAGCAGTGGCAGAAACAATGTGTGATGAACTGACAGTAGCCCCCACACCCATCTCCCTGTGCTGCCTGGGAGGAGGAGGTAGAGTTGGGAGAGTAAGGTCACTTTTATTTTTTCATTATCCTGCTCTGATATTATTAGTAATAAAATCACTTAAATTTCCCAAGCTGATGTATGTTTTGCCCATGATGGTATTTGATGAGTGATTTCTCCCTGTCTTTATCTCAACTCATGAACCTTTCATGATATTTTCTCTCCCCCATCTCTTTGCACAGAAGAGTAAGAGAACAGCTTTGGTGTGTGTCTGGCATCCAGCCAGGGTCAACCAACTACATGTATAGATTTCAAATTTCTTATACTCTTCACTAATATAACTTGAGGTTCTCATTTTATTTACCTGCAAAATGCCTCTCTGGGAAAAGTTAAGCTGTTGTGCTTGGCATATTAATTGCTGATCATTTCATATCCAATCATTAATTTTGTATCACCACCATATGCAAATTTTTTCACAATTATTACAGAGAAAACTTAATTTGGATTTTTTTTCCCAAATGCCAGCACGTGGAATTATAATCATTATATTAAGAGATGACATTAATTTGAAGTCCATTTGAATTGCAAAAATTCATTAAAAGTACCCTTAGAAATAGTACTACCTCTAAATTTCTATACTTTATTCCCTTGTATCTACTTTCCCTTTTTCATGTTTCTATTTTTGTAAAGACAGATAAAGACTGTACAAAAAAAGAAATTATTCTGAAAAATCTGCTATCAGATGCTGACACAAAAAATAAAGAACCACCGTGTTTTCTCTCAATTTTCCCTGGTTCAATAACACCAAGTAAGTGCAGGCTCAGTTTCCCAGTTGACACTGTACAAAATAATTTCTACACGTTGCAGTGGTTACTGAACTACCACCAGCTTTGAGCAACATGTTGTGGAGTGAGTGGAGAGGACTAGAATTTTGAAGAACTTGTTTCTTTTTATATTTACTGTATTTATTCCATGGCAAATATTCAGGTTTATAAGAGCTCATTTTTTTTGTCTGCCAGTCTTGTATTTTTGACATGCCGCAAATAATTTGTTTTATTTCAGAAGAAATACTAAATATCTGACTTTCTTACATTTGTAACCTTTGCAAAAAGAACTTTCTTAACAATTTTATTGTTATAAAACACTGTGGTATTCATTCTTTCAGTTTAGACATGTTATACCAGGAATGCATGTGGCCTATTTATTAGACAAACTAGGATGTTTAAAAGGATTGCTTCTATCCTACTTTCTTTAGGAGATGACATTCTTATTCTTATGCAGTTTTCCTAGTGGAATCTTTACTTTTATAAGTCACAAACCTATTGTTGTGAGAGACTCTAGCAAAGCTTTAACTGGATCTCAGGAGTTTGATGCAACTCTGTTTAATGCAGGCAGTGTAAAAGAAATTTTAAATGTATTATTTAAAGGCACATTAATCTTGCTGCTATAATGGTGTAATAATGCATACCATATAAGGTTTTCATAAACTCAGCTTCTAAAAGTAACATCACAGTGTCTTTCTTTTTGTTCTCTAAGTCAATTCTTTGTAGAGATAGCAATTATGCACTCATCTCTGTCTCTTATAGCCTGATTCCATATTCAGCTGAGGTAGGTAGGCCTTAGTCCTTACTAACACAACAAAAAGAATATTTCTCATTTAGAACAAATGGGGGACAGTCAAATACATTTATATAATAAATTTTAATAGCTGAAATGTGTACCATTTCAGTATAATTAAGCAAAATAGTTAAATGCTTATACAACAGATTGAGTATAGGTTTCTCATATACTCATTATTCCTGTGTTTTCACTGGAATTTTAATAGGACTGCGTTTGAATTTTTTTTTAAGATGAAAAAATGCACTATTAGAGAAATTGTTTTTTAAGGTTAGCACCTTTAAAACAACACTGTGTAAGTTAGTTTACAACCCTTACGGCTCAGCCTTTTTCATTTAACTCTGCTCATTGCATTGGGTTCTGGTTTGGTTTGTAGCAGTATTGTGACTGTGAATTAGGCATTCATTAGTGTGAAAGTATTTTGTAGCTCTCCTGAATATGTGAATGAAAACTGAGTGAATCTTTACTGAGGCATACAAAATGCAAGGACTTGGTAATGCTGTGAACCAGTGTGATAACTTCTTGTGTCTGAGCAAAGCCCAGGAAAGCATTATGCTTGCAGCAGTTCAGATAACCACTTTGCTTTAATGTAGAGATACAGGTTAATTACAAGTTTTAACAACCTCTGTTGTACACCTTGTTTAAAGTGATATGAAAGGGTTTGTGTTTCTGAATTAGACATGTTTATAAACGTGTTAACTAAGTGTTTCTACCACACTACCTTTTCAGCTTCAGCCTATGCACAAATATAAAGTATAGGAAGTTCCCATTCTCCCTTCTGATTATTAGATACCTTACTGAATTGGATGTTGCTTGATAACTGTAGTACTTTGGCTTTCAATAAGTTTTAAGTCAAGCACTTCAACCCTTTCTATTTCTAGCCCAACATCCTTATACTTTTTGAGATTTGAATGAGCGTCCATTGCAGAACTTCATTAGAGGGGTTAACACAGAGCAGGCTCCCGTGTAACAGGGCTGTGGCAGGTGCCTAAAGCAGACAAACCTCCTGTTTGGCATTGTCTGGGACTGTTATGTTTTGGTTGTCTGTGCTGTCTCTATCAGTTAGGCAGGAACTGAAGATATATGTGTCCCCCTAAAAGTAGGATTACAGTTCTCAATGTGATTCTGCTTTGGGAAAAAGAAGGGGAAGCTTTTATTTTTTCTCAGAAAGAGTAACCACATTGAACTTTCACTTCTTCCAGCCCAGTATTCTGATGCCAATACCTCTGCTGAAGAAGCTTAAGCTGTTCAAAGCTGTTATCTGCATTCATCTGTGTTCACAGGTTAACATAAAACTCCCTTAGAATTACAGAAATGTTTGAGGGGAATAGTCATGACAAATCAACGAGTCCAGTCAAGAAAGCCCACTAGTATCAACATAAATTCTTAGATAAGAACATAACAATAGTCATAGTGGTGTAGGCTCTGCTTAGTATTCTGACTCCAAACAGTATCCCTAAGCAGAAGTAAATAGTAAAAACAGTAAAAACATGTATCTACTCTAATATTCTCCCAACCTCAAACTATTTTAAGTAGTATTTTAATTGATTAATTTTATTAGTTATATAAATATTTAATGCAAATTATTAACTCATATAAATTAAAAATTCTCTAGGAATTTTAGTATGTTTCTTTTATAAGGCCCACTGAATTGGTATTCTGAGAACTCGTTCAGGTCCCCTTGAATCCCTGTAAAGTGCTTGCAACCAGAGAATTCTTCATCAAGGAATTACGGGTGCACCCACCATCATTCTTTTTGAAACCATTCTCTTATTAATGTCATTTGATGGTCTGTAGTTCTTGTACAGAAAGACAAGCATGCAAAATCAGTTCTTATCCCTATCCATGCTTCTTATGTCATGTATGATTTTGTAAGCCTCTGTCTTCTTGTTAAGAAGGCTGGAGACCATTTCCAGTCAGACCCTCCAGAGCTTTTGATCACACTTGTCCTCAGAATACATTTGGATCTAATATGTCCTTTTTCAGCTGAGAGATCCAGGGTTGTTTATCTTACTCAAGAAGTGGGTGAACTATGAATTTCTACAGTGGTATAATGAATGTAACTAGCTTTACTGTCTGTTTTACTTGCTTTTCTTGACTGCTGTCAACTGCAGTGATTCTTTATTAACCAGTTCATGAAGACTTTTCAGCATGTCACTTAGCTTAACATGGCACTTTTCTGAGTGTTTACAATAAAGGTAAATAAGAGTCATATTCTCAGTCATCCTAAAATCTACGCTGTACCTTTAGTTTTTCCTATGAGTTATTGTATCAGCCGGAGAATACTGGTATTTTCTTCACAGTGGGAAAAGTTCTTTGTTGAGTTGTGAGGGGTTTTTTTAAACCAAGCTGTTATAAAATGAGAGTGTTCATAGTCCTTCTCTGGATAGGGATACAGAAACAATGCATGTATTTAAAAAAGTCTGCTTTTTTGGCTTCTTTTTCCAAACTTTCTGGGTCTCAATCTTTTTCACCTTTGATAAATTGAGTAGCAGATGATCCCATTGGCAGAGGGAGGATATTGTGCATCACACATTGAGGACAGTCTACTGTGAGCTTCTGTTAGAGCTAAATCACTTGTCTTATCAAATCTGTGTCCAAAGTTTGGGGATCTACCATTTTCATAGCAATTCTGTCATAGTGTGGTCTCTGAGATGATCCAGTTTACATCCATTCCTAAAAGAAGACATTGCTACAGAGTCATTTATTTTCAGAGGCTGTCTCCTGCAGAGGTAACAAATGCTACCTGATGTCCTTCTCCATCCCTCTTTATACCAGGTCATGTAAAAGTATAGCACGTAAAGTAGTATCTTTCTCCACATTATCTCAGCAGTCAGCCATTGAACCTTCATGATCTACTTTTTCCCCTTTGACATTTGACTTTTCCTAGTACAAAGCTACCTTACAGTATTTATTCTTGGAAAGGATTATATTCTATCAAAAGCTAACAAGAGGAAACTGGAACCCTTGACAGGCAGACCTTCTCCCATTAACTGAAAGTCATTTGGAAACTGATAGCTAGAAAATAAGTGTTGAAGGGCAAATATCATTAGATGACAGCAACACCTACAGCCTAATAAAACCTGTAAAGATTTGTAAAATTCAGTAATGCATACTTTAGGGAATCACTGCTTTCAATGATGTTTGCCCCAACAGTTTTCTTGTCTCTCAAAAATTTTAGAGCCTCCCAAGAATTATTTGACACTTCTTTTTCAAGAATTACAAGCCAAGCTTTATCCTCTTCTAACTCATTTTTTTCTGCCCAATACTGTAAAGATGTAGAAGAAAAACTTAGGCCAAAACCTGTGCCTCTTTATAGAACAGACTATACAGTATCCTTGGGCAAGAACCCTAAAAACATGTTTTTATTCATCATACCACAGCTGTCTGTCAGAAGTGATGAATCTCTTTGATGAGAGTGCAGCATCAATTGTAAAAAGCAACTTCCCCATAAAATAATTTCAATTCATTTTCACTAATACTTACATATATTGTTCCAGCATCGTATGAATCTAATTTCGTAGCAGACCTCATATATTAATCTTCATTTACTGTCAGGCTATCATTAAGATATTCAACTGTTTAAGACACTTGTAAATTCCTAAAGGTAACTGATCAATGTATCATCTACATAAAATACAAATGTCAGTGATTTCTTGAAAATAAGTTAGATGTCATTGTTAGTAGTATTTCTGTAAGATTCTGTAGCCATGGATGCAAGATTCTTAGTCCCCAGTAGCTCCATCACTTGTGCTTTGTACAAACTTTAAACTTAAAGGTTATGAGTGCAGTAGTACCGTACAGGTGCACTATGAATAGTCTTTCACACAGAATGATTCTCATTTGTTAAATTTGGAAATGTACTTTCTCCTGGCCTTAATTTTCATGTAGTTCTTCATATTCTAAATGGCAGCTGAAGGCAAGCAGAAATAGCGAGTAATTGATTTAACAACTTGAGACAAGTACAGGGAAGTAGAAAAGTTTGTCTTAGTGCTTGATGTGACCTGAGAGAGCTTCTTTAGACTGTTTTTTCTAACCAGTACCTCGGCACCTTGGGCCAGCAAAGTGGCCTTTAAGCCTGAATGAACATGACTTTTTTTTTTTTCTCAGTGCAAAGCTCCAGTATTTCATCTTTTCAAACTGTTTTAGAGCACTCAGAGCAGAATTGTATTGACAAGGTTAGAATTCATCTCCTAGAGGAGAATACTGTGCTCCTGTTAAGTGCTAATATAACATTTATGTGTTGGTGCCTAATAACAGCCCTGGCCAGCCTAATGAAAGTACTGAAAGCAAACAGTACTCCATGAGATTTTATTATGACTGAAGTGACTACAATTTGAGACAAATTATCCCTATTTTTGTTCCCATATCAAAACCAGAAATGCTAAAGCAATTGCTATGTGTTTGGGAGAGAATTACACTCCACTATCGTTAATATAGAAGTAAGTGCATTTTTCATGTAAACAGCTCATGAGGGTCAAGCATCAAAGATATTCTGTGCAAAATGCTTGTCAATAACTTTGTGAGTGAATTTTGAAATAAAGTGCCCAGAACCTGTCATTATTTCCTCCTCTTAAAGTTGAGAGCAAGTGGATGAAAATTGAGCTTGTGAATTGAAAGTACTGTGAGTTATATGGCCTTATCGACTTCAGGCAAAATAACAGGTTTGCCCTGTTACTATTTTTTCTTTCAGAGGTCAGGCAATGGACAATATTACCAGTATATACTATGGTGTAAGCAAATTGGTTTATAAAAAAGCAATTATCTGTGTACACAAAGAAGATGGTGTAAGTCACCAATATTAAAAATGCCTAATGTACTGTCTCTTCATAAAAATGGAGGAAAAGGTGAGAAAAAATAATCTGCTGGCCAAAATAAGCATTTCAACTGTCGAGCTACTTCAAAGCTACTTAAAACCATCAGAAGAAAATTAACTCTATTACTCAGTGTTAGTTTACCAAGTTACCTAACTGGTTGCTGGTTGATGTGAAAACACATTAAATATACTCTCTAAATGAGTTCTGTTATTAAGAAAACACATTCTAAGAGAGTTTGGTCAAGATAAATCTCCTCTTCAGAACTATCTGAACTGTCTTTGCTGCATCTGAACTGTATCTTTAGTACTCCAACTTTTAAAATAAATCTTATGTGCTTTATTAATGCATTTTCTGTAGGTTTGGTAGTTTCTAGCATTTTTTATTCTTCAAAGACCATTGGTACAGGCAAAGGTTACTGTACTTAAAAAATGTTTTGATTTCAGAATGCAAAATACATTGCAATCAGCATATTTTTAAGTTTTCCTGACATAGTTTGAGATTGCAAAAATGAGCAGATCCTGCCAGATAATTTCATAATTGCTCAATATTAACTTTTAAATAAGAAGCTGAGGGGAAAAGCAGTCTCCATGAAATAACTGTACTGCACATATATTTTTAATATATCCACTGAATATGAGCAACATTCATTTCTACCAGCTCTCTAATATACACAATGTTTTGTTTATCTTTTAGGTTGAAGATTCAGAGATGTATCATGATGAAACTGCAGTGTGTGGGTTGCTTGCTGTAGTTGTAATATCTCACCTACCCAGAGATGCTGCCATTGAATGGCATGTTGTTGCAGCAGTGGATGATCCACACCAAAGAAAACATTCTGCAATGAAGATGTTATCAGAGGGCTTTCAAATTGAGTGTGAATCTGTGGAGTCTACTTCTGCATGTTGTGCATCAGTCTCTGTACGTCTGAGCTTGATTTCACCATCCACTTCTCACCTTGATTTAGCTGGACCTCTTCATGACTTGGTTGTCATGTTTAAACAAGCTGTTGATAAACTTTCAGAAGGCTGCAGTGCAAGTCCTTTGTCCTTGAGAGCTTTCTTCAAAGAGCATGTATTTGATGCTGAAACGCTACAAAAAGGTAAGACTTACAATGGCAGGAACCAGGTGTAAATGCTAAGTGTAAGGTAATTTTTGTTTACTTCTACATAAGATTTCATTGGAAGATGACATCTTAGAAGTGCCTTTCAAGGTCAGGTGGCTGAGAAGGCCAATGGCATCCCTGCTTGTATAAGAAATAGTGTGGCCACCGCAACCAGGGCAGTGATCATCCCTCTGTACTCAGCACTTGTGAGGCCACACCTCAAATCCTGTGTTCAGTTTTGGGCCCCACACTACAGGAAAGCTGCTGCAGTGTGTCCAGAGAAGGGTAGCGGAGCTCATGAAGGTTCTAGAGAACAAGTTCCTGTGAGAAGCAGCTGAGGGAATAGGGTCTGTTTAGCCTGGAGAAAAGAAGGCTCTGAGGGAGCCTTATAGCTCTCTACAACTGCCTAAAAGGAGATTGTAGCGAGGTGGGGGTCAGTCTCTTCTCCCATGTAACAAGTGATAGGACAAAAGGAAATGGCCTAAAGTTGTACCAGGGGTGGTTTAGATTGGATATTAGGAATAATTTCTTCATTGAAAGGGTTATGAAGTATTGGAACAAGCTGCCCAGGGAAGTGATGGAGTCACAATCCCTGGAGGTATTTAAAAGATATGTAGACTTGGTTTGGTGGTGGACCTGGCAGTGTTAGGTTTACAGTTGGACTCAATGATCTTGGAGGTCTTTTCTAACCTAAATGACTCTAAAGTTCTATGATTAAGATACATTTGGGGGGTTTTTCTGGTACCAGGCATGTTTTTCATATTGAAGGGCTCTGTTCTTGGACTTTCTGAAGTCCAGACAGGATAAATCCCAGATTACTTGTTCTAATCTCACAGGTGACCTGATTTGGGAGGTTAGATTAGATGATCTTGCTCCAATCTGAAACCATGCAAGAGACGTTGCTGAGAAATCTGGCCACTTTAGGATTCAATATAGGGACAATCAATCTTTTGCATAAAGTGTTTGAACAGTCGTCCATTTGGCAGCCTGTTTTTGTAATGATCTAGAACTATGTTGAAATAACCAATTTCTGTCTGCTGGCAGGAACTATTTTGAGAATAAATAATAAAATATTCATGTTTTAATACAAGGAAATGGTGTTGTATCCTCTGGATTAGAGGGTCATGGGCTGATTTCTTACCAATTTGTTTAAATAGAACTTCCTAACCAGACAAATTTGCTGTCTTTTTCCACGTTTGTTTTTTTCAAAATCTCATTCTCATACCAAGTAAAGAGAACACAGAACAATAATTATAATTTTGCAACGATAATTTATTTCTTATGTTGTGTATCTGCATTTTGGGCTATGCTCAATTTGGGACAACTAATGTTATGCAAGAGCACAAAAGCTTCTTTTATCTGCCAGGCTTACAAAACTGGTAGACCATATTTGTATTGAAATCAGTAAGAGCTTTGTTATCAATTTGAGAAGCAACAAAATCAGACCCTTAGTCTATATTTATCTGAAACATGCATGCACTTTAAAAAACCTTCCAGACCACAACTGATCCATATTAATTAGCTGACATAAATGTTAGTCCTCAAATGTTCTACTGTCCTATTTTTTTCTTAACCTGCAGCAGTTTTTGAAGAAAATTCAACTTGACATTGTTTAATAGATTTAAAGTACTGGAATTGAAAGCTATAAAAATGTGGCATAGAATAAGCATATTTAATCCAGGAAGCAAGGAACATATAGTCTGACAGAATGTTGTTGTTTTTACTACATCTTGTTTAAGTGCTAAAAGGAAACCTTATAAAACATGTTCCTGGCATGGGATTAATATTACCGTTTTGCCTGCTATCTTTCTGATATTTATCAGGCCACAGAATACCTATTTCCAAAAATTTTCATCTGCTTTATAAAATATACTGGTTAATATAATGTATAAATTGTGTGCACAAAAATCTGATTCAGTTCCATTCATGTTACACTATCAATAGCATAGACATAGAAAGATATGTTTTGATTGTCATATATTCATGCTGGTTGCATTCAGATTTCTGCACTGTCATAATAATTCCTGTCATTATACCAATTTTATCATTATCCCCACTGGTAATAAATACATTCTAGCAAATCTGTGGAATATATAGAATACATTAAATTTACAAGTAGCACTAATTCATTGATGAAGAATGTAAAATTAACTTATTTTTCTTCTTAAGAAAAATTTCCAGAAAGTTCATGTAATGGAGGAAATAATTTCTCAAGTATCATAGTTTAACCCCAGCCACTCACCAACCACCACACAACCACTCTCTTATTGCCAGTTTTCTGTATTTACCACTGTTGTGGTTTAACTCCAGCCAGGCACCGAACACCATGCAGCCGCTCACTCACTCCCCATACACACAAGCAAAGCAAACCAAGAAAATTCACCCACTGCTTCCCACGGGCACGAGGTGTTCAGCCATCCTCAGGAGAGCAGAGCACCATCAGTTACTGTAACAGTTACTGGCGAAGACAGACGCCATCACTCCAAATGTCTCCCCTTCCTCCTACTTCCTCCCACTTTATATACTTAGCATGATGTCATATGATATGGAATATCCCTTTGGTCAGTTTGGGTCACCTGTCCCAGCTGTGTCTCCTCCCAATCTCCCATGCACACCCTACTTCCTTGCCAGCCTGGCAGTATGGGAAACAGAAAAGACCTTGGCTCTGTGTGACCTCTGCTCAGCAACAACAAAACCATCTCCGTATTATCAACCCTGTGTTCAGTACAAACCCAAAACATAGCCCCTTTTTAGCCACTTTGAAGAAAGCTAGCTTTGCCCTGGCCAAAACCAGCACATTAAGTTAAAATAGTTGTTGCTGAAGTGTGTTTTAATGGTAGAAGACTATTATATATATAT
>NW_008664137.1:51408-69536 GCF_000695815.1 Acanthisitta chloris | reverse complement strand
CTCTACAACTCCCTGAAAGGAGGTTGTAGTCAGGTGGGGATTGGTCTCTTCTCGCCGGCATCTAGTAGTAGGATAAGAGGGCACAGACTTGATGCCAAGGTCTGATAACAACGGTAGGGTTCGACTTGATGATCTTTGAGGTCTCTTCTAACCTGGTTGATTCTATGATTCTCTGATTCTATGATCTGCATTGTTACCGTAAGGCAGGCAAAGGTATTTGCTTATTCCCTACCCATGTCAGGCAAAGTTGCATATGCGTTGGAAAAGGAGGAAGGGTTAAAATGAGGGAGTATTGGTTTTAGATGGCTTACCAAAAAGCGACATTTAATGACCCCAGGTTTAAGTTTTAGTGCCATTTTTCTCCTTCCAACAAACAGACGCATACACTGTATTTTCAGTGTCTAATTCCCATTCTTCATGTTAAACAACTTTATTCCAGCAAATCATCCCCTGGATTAACGCTGACTTTTGAAGACAAAGCAATTTTTAGGCATAAAAATGGATATCCTCCACTAGATCTCTCAAGTGCACCAGTTTTCTGGATTTCAGCAGTCTGCACTGATAGGCATATGGAGAAACAGCTACTGTGAGCACAGGGATCCCTCAAGTGTGTGTGACAGGTACAGTATGGAACATGACAGACCTACTGCCCCCTGACCTGCCAGTGTTGGCAAGTCAGCTCCCCTCAAATAAGAAAAGTTACTTGGCCTTATCAAAGGAGTGTTCTGCACACTGTGAATACCTATTTAAGATATTTAATATTAACACTTGTGGTTGAGATTTGTTTTGAAATTTTTCTCTTAGCAACATCAGAGTTATTTACAGTAAATCACATCTGAATTGAGATGAAAGAACTTCACCTGACTTCAGAAAGTAAAATACACACAACTTGTGTTTACAAGGCAGCCCATTACAGACGATTGCCTTGGTGATAGCAGCTTATGGAACATCCATATGCACTGTTGGCATTTGTAAGGTGATGAAACAGAATGCAGTTTCTGATATCTGAGCTGCTTTTACTGTGGTATATGCAAAAGTGAAGATACCAAGCAAAACTGAACTTGAAATTTATAACCGTTGATTTAGGTGAAAAAGAGGACCCAAACCATACTCCTTATTAAAATACAGGTCAATCTTTAAAATAATTTATAAAATAATTGTGTGTTTCAGTATTTAGACCACTGTGGAGCAGCCTGACAGAGTAGTGGAGCCAGAGGCTGCTATTCTGGTCTAGAAAGAAAGTAAAATAAGGTTGTTCTTGTTTTAAACTAGAAAGGCAGTAAGTTTATAGAGAATAGCTGCTCTTACTGTCTTATCAAATTCTGAAGAGAGAGAGAGAATAAAACAGGAGAAGAAAACAGAGGAAAAAAAGTTGGTTTAGGAAATATGACCTGCCTGTGGCAACAAATACTACAGGACTGTGAATGTTTTGCTACTCCTTTGCATAGGGGTTAAACCTTGTTGCTGACTGTTCAGTTTTGTAGGACTGGATCAATGGGACTTTGCATGGTTAGAGAAAAGAAAGAATTCATGCTGCAGACATCACCTTGAGATAATTTGGAAAATTATGTCAACATCACTAGATCAAAAAGCAAGTTAGGGACTGCAGCTATGAATCTTTGATATTGGAAAACTAGACATTCCTACGGAAAAAAAATGAGCAAAATTATGTTTTGGGATAGCTCCTCAAAAAGATTTGAGCTTTGTTATTTGAAGCATGGCAACATCTTCCTGTTAAATATGATGCTTGTAGTGTAATTTACAGATTAAATTAGTATACAGGAGGCTTTAATAACAAAGCAGAATACACAAACTTTTGCAAGATGACCAGGGAGGAGTCACTCCAGTGGGAGGACAGATTGGTTTTGGAGGGGCATATCCCTGAGTACACACTGCAGGGAAGCACATCCTTCCACCAGAGCACAGCTTTCAGATGTGCAGCCTCTCCTTGATGTTAGACCTCTTGCCAAACCCATCTTATAAAGTGCAGGCAGAAAAGATCCTCTCTATTATAATCTGCTGCAAAAATTTAGGTTTCCAGCCTTTCCTTAGCAGAACTCAAGTTTAAATCTCCCTTTTCCTTTCAGCTTCCTCGCTGCCCTCCTTTCCCACCTCCTAACTGCTGGTCTGTAGGTGTGCAGGTTGTAATCCCGCCTTCATTTAGCATGGATTAATTATATGTTCATTATAACTGTCTTGGGTCAATGCCCATAAGAATCTGTAGCTAGGAGGACAGCTCTTATCTGAGATGGGAGAGACCTGGATATTAGTGAATGTTCCACTTAGTACTTATCCCTTTATTGAAAAGCAATAAAGCTTTGTGTCTCCTATGTCTCCCTTGAATGCTATAAGCCTTCCAATGTAGTGTATTAGGTTGCCCAGAGAGGTGTGCCATCCATGCAAACATTCAAGTTCAGGCTGGATGGGGCCCTGAGCAACTTGATCTAGTTGAAGATGTGCCTGGTCCATGTGAGAGGTTGGACAAGATGACCTTACTCCCAACGCAAACTACTCTGAGATTTAATAATTCTATTCTATTATGTGGCAGGGAAGAGGAGCAGTCTTCCAACCTGGAAGACCAGTCCAGGGTGTGCAAAGTTTCCCATTACATATTTGATAAACCTCAAATAGGCATCAGGCTGAGGTGGTCACCCTTCTTGATACTGTTACACCTTCAGGCAATTTCTGTGTGTGCAGTGGCAGGAAATTCAGTCTCTCTGGGCTTTGTTGGTAAAACTTAAGCACTTCCATACTTTGATGACACCAGAGAAAACGTTAGCAGCCAACTTGGCACTTGGGGAAGCCCCATTTTTAGATTTAAAAGTGCCTAAGTAGCTGACAGTGAGCTGTTACCATCTGAGTGGCATCTCACCACCAGGTACTCTCCTTTCATGAGATTTCTTCCAGCACAGTCAGTCTCCTAAAATAATGAGAAAATATCACCCTCTAAGAAATAACAGTCTTTCTTTCTAAAATGTTTGAGAATGTTTTCTAATCCTCCAAAATGAAAGCAGCAAATGTTTCTTATTTCCCGCAGAAGTCAAAAACTGCCATCTTTATTTTTGTGCCTATCCTGTGTTCAGCTGTCATTGTAGTTAATTATCTTGTCAGAGGCATCTGCAATTTGGAGACTACTACTTAAATATTTCATCCCATTTTCATTCCTGTTTGCATCCCATGGCAACGTATTTTGGTGAGAGGTGAGAAACAGAAATAGGATGGAGCAGCAGAAGGACAGAAAGATAGACAGGTTTGGCAATGAACTCAGATAAGGCCATGACATAACAAGTTTAATTCCAAGAAATCAGAAACTATAACGAATGCAAGAGCACAAGAATGGATGTGCAGCTTTAGAAATGGCAAAGAACAGCTCTGCTTACCTTTAATAGACACAAAATGTCCAGAATCTTAAGTAATTTTACTACCTGTTATATACAGTTTGTTATACTTGCATGAAGGTATACCATTGCAATGACATATCTATCAAATACAAACCATTCATGCTGAATGGTTTTGTCTACTCCAGGTTTTATAGATGTGTTGAGGAGGGAATGTACATGGTATGCATTGGCTGGCCAGGGCTAAGGCATGAGGACATGCTTCCTCCAGGTATCAGCTATCTTTCTCAGGATGGGGTCACCCGCGAAGGGCTTGGAAAGAAACAGCCTTAGCTATGGAGAGGGTGGCAGGAACACTGGCCTAGTGAGACTTGCACATGCTATATCTTTTCCAGGACTGACAGGAAAGACCTAGCAGGTATAGCATCTGTGTAATTTAGTGATGTTCTAGGGCTAAGAGGACTCCTAGACACATAATGCCTCCTGGGCCTCCCATCTGGGTGAGAGAGTATCTATTATACTGGAGCAGGCACATAAAATACAGGCTGACACATAGATTAACGATGATTACCAAGTCTGGACCCTGCTATATCTCTAAATATACAGCTTCCATGTAGGATGACACTGTCTCAAACATCTGCCAGAGGGGAACACATAGTAAATTTCTCACATACAGAAGGGAATAAGTGTTAGATTATGTTCAACAAATAAACAAACCAAAGAAAACCTGTTTTACCTCAGACAGAGAGCAACAATTGTCTGGATTATCCCTGTCAGCACTTGAGTAGATTTATTGCTTCTTATCAACAGCTAGTTAAAAAACTTGACAAGACATTAAGAAAATGGGGGGGAAAATCCTCCAGACCACAGTTTGCTGTTGATGCCCACCAGTCAATCTGTTTAGCTTGGAAATCATGTTTTGGCTGTCAATAGGGATGAGCTATGCTATTTAATACAGCTCTAACTGTGACAGGTGTGAAGGTCAGCTCCTGGAAAAATATTTTAAAAAATAAGTTTGTAGTGAATATATGGGAATATGTAGCTATTTATGTACCACGACTGAGAAGTCTTAAATAAAATAAGGCTGTCTGATGCACTTAAAAATAAGGAATGAGGATTTATTTACAAAAATGGCAGGCAGGTGGCAAAAATCAGTCCCTTCTGGTCTAAGACATATGAACTGTAAGAAAGTCTATCTGAGGCAGCCAAATGTTTAAGTGGAGAAAACATTATTATATTATTGCTTGGAGTGATGGATGAACCAGCAAAGGGAGATGTCAGTGGTCAGAGCTAATATGTAATGCTTAGCAATCTGTGAAATTTTTAGTTCATCTCATTCTGTTTTCCTATACTGAATTCACCTCAGATCCATCATATGAACTGTAAGAAAGTCTATCTGAGGCAGCCAAATGTTTAAGTGGAGAAAACATTATTATATTATTGCTTGGAGTGATGGATGAACCAGCAAAGGGAGATGTCAGTGGTCAGAGCTAATATGTAATGCTTAGCAATCTGTGAAATTTTTAGTTCATCTCATTCTGTTTTCCTATACTGAATTCACCTCAGATCCATCCTTATAATTTCTGTTTTCCTATACTGAATTCACCTCAAATCTATAATCTACTTATAATTTGGATATTCAGAAATATGAAAGTCACATTTGGAGTTGTCAATTATTAAGAACATGAGTTTGATATATATTTGTAGATCAGATTTGCATAATGTTCTTGTATTTCAGTTATGGCATTAACACAGTGCTGTCAAAGACTTGCCTAGAGCAAGTGGCAGCCAAAGGAAGACATTTGGTTTTGAAACAGACTTGCTACAGTTTCATTCATTTATAAGAGAGAGCAGAAAACAAGTTAACTTGTAGAACATGAGCTATAACTAAAGAACACACCTGTATAATCCATAGTTTCTTCCCTGGTTATATGGGCAGAATGAGTAGAATTACCCATTTTTCTACTTTGTGCAGTTTAATGTACAAAATACACTATTGTAGCATTATAAACATAAAATCTAACTTTTATGACACAGATGAAGAGGAAGATAAATGTGGATATGGTTTCAAAATGAAATGAAAGAAATTTTACACCTGCAATGAATGAAATACTTCTCTGTGTTATCTTTGATTTTAATGGAATCTTTAGTGTTTCCTTCCTATTCCCACTTACATCAGATCATATGGGTAAAATACACAAATAAGTGAGATCTCAGTGCTAGAGTGACAGTGCACAGATGGTTTAAAATTCTATGCTAAATTCACAGTCTGGATTTTTTTATAAAAGTTATTTATTGCAAAATGTCCCTAGATTTACACTAAGGTGTAATGTTCTGCTGGCAATTGCTTTAACAGCTCTCCAAAAAAACCCCAGGGACTCACTTTTTCTCTGGTTTGTATTTTATTAACTCTATAAAGCTATGTCACTCCTGTCCATCACTTATGTTTCAGACTAATTTCACAGCCCACAACAATTATGTCATAAGTAATGGATACCTTTTGTCTGAAAATAAAAGGAAAACTCCAAGAACCCAGAAACTGCATTTTTATTCACATGTGATTTTCTCCCCCTAGAATTTTAAAGGAGTGTTTTTGCAAAGACGTTTTTGTCCCTGTTCATTTTTTATCAGCTAGTGGAATCTAAAAATGAATCACTGAAATGCAGTCTCTTCTTTTTTCACATATCCCATTGTCTCACATGGCAAACCACCTGGCAACCAGCTGGGCCAAGATAACCCGTTTTTTACCCACGGGTCTTTTGTCAGTGTGCAAGGAGATGACAGAAGGAATTAATTGGTGATTAATCCTTATATCAGAATTAGAAAGCTCTTTCAGACCTGTCTTCTGTGGCCACTGGTCCTGCAGTACACAATGAAGTTCCTCTGGGGAGAGTGCAGCAGCGAGCACATTCAGCTGGGAGATGCCCCAAGTCTGTTCTGTGCTGAGTGTGATGATGTCCTTGCTGTCCTTCCTCTCTGCTGCTCCAGTGAGTATCTTGCTGCTCACCCGAGAAAGTTATGATGGTGCAATGAGGCTGGAGGGAAGGCATGGGATGGGAACACTGACTTTTTAATTTGGGAATCTATGCATATCTGGATTAAGAAAATCTCAGCTAAAAAAATATGTTTATTGCATTGCAAGAGTTCCTTCATTACCTGAAAATAACTCATAAACTGGAGGCTTGTTGTCTGACATTAAAAGCAGCATCTCCACAAAGCCCATTAGTAAGAGCTCACAGTCAGTTTCACTAATTAGCTATTTTATAATTGCTTTGGATAAAGTAATTTTACCCTCTTGAAATGTGTGAGCATCTTTAGAAAATTGTCTCAAAGTGCCATGTAATTATTCTATTTGTGATGGTGTTAAAGTAAAAAATACCACTTACTGCTTTGCTCCCAAATCAGCAAGCGACTTATTTTGTCACTGTTAGAGACACAAAAGCCACACAAAGGCCACCAGGTTTTGAAGTATGGCTTCCATAAGTGTGAAATGTGACACGGCCCAAAAATAGCTCTCGTGAAACCTCAACCTTATCAGACAAAGCAGACTGGGAACACAAGACAGACTTCAACTGGGAGAATGCAAATCTAAATAGTCAGAGCACAGGAGAAAGCAAAAGTTAAACCTATCTTGCAGATGGGGAGCAAAGGCACAGAGCAATTAAGGTACTGATTTGGGAAAATACTTAAGAACATACGTGAATCCCACTGAAGTAATTAAGTTCAGCTCCTGGGGAATGATTTTAATGAAATGAGACCTGGGAAATTGCCTGCAGCCACTCATAAGCTTATGAGTGAGCCAATGGCAGGTTCTGGTCTCCAAAGTCCCATTTTGGTAACTTTCATGGTGTCCTTGCACCATCCCACTCTGGTCCTCCCTACTAGCTTTATTTCTGACCAGAGAGCATAAAAAGAAGACCTGGACATGTGAATGCAGAGCAGGAAAAGCTTGGGGATCCTCCTGGCTGAGCAAAGAGCATCAGCTGGGTTTTTATTGCTCTTAGTTGATGATTTTGCTATTTTCCGTACTTTCTTCTTTATTGCCCTTTTAAACATTGCAATTTTAGCTGGTGAGGAGGGAGGAAATATTGTGGCGGTCCACCAAGCTCACTTACCAGCCACAGTCCTGCCCACAGGGTGGATGGTGCAGCCCTGGCATTTTAAAGTGGCTCTGAGATCTCACTGTGCATTGTGCCCTGCTGCTGCTGCTCCCCTCACTGCAACCTGCTGCTTGGTCTGCTCCTGGAAATAAAGCTGGGGGCTCACCCCACCTAGGCCTTCCCCCCTATCCTCTCACAGGCACTCTGCATGGGGCTGCCCAGCTCAGGCACCAGCCCCAGATGGCAATATGAGTGGGAGGAATGGGGATGAGATTTGCTGCCCACAACTCACTCTTGGGCTGCACTGGGGAGGCTGTAAGGTCTGCTCAGTTTTGGGTTTTTTTTGCTGTGCAATGGTCAGGTGCAAAAAAAGACTGTAGGTAAAATCTGCATTTCTCTTCCAAATCTGCACACTTTAGGTGACATATCACTACACTCAGATGTTCAGGTCTCCATTAAAATTAGGCAAGGAACGGACTTGTAGCTAAATTGGAAGGAAATACGTAAAAGAATTTTCAGAGTTGAATCACAGAATCAATTAGGTTGGAAAAGACCTCTGAGATCAATCAGGTCCAACCTAACACCACCTCTTCAACTAGACCATGGCCTACGTGCTACTTCCAGTCTTTCCTTAAACACCTCCAGGGACAGTGACTCCACCACATCCCCTGGCAGTCTATTCCAGTGTCTAATGACCTTTTCTGTGAAGAAAGTCTTCCTAATGTCCAAAGCTTAACTTGAAAAATATTCATGACTTTTTCTTCACAAACAAAAGTAAGAGCCAGCATTACTTCAAGCACGTCTATGAAAACATGTGTAGCAATTTTTTCCTCAGAACTAAAGTAACATATTTTTTAATACTGCTTGGGTTTCCTACCGATATGCTCTGCATGTTTTTATTTTTTGTGAGATATACGTTTCTATCAAAAGGAAAAATACCATTTTAAAATGAAATATCAAAACATTTACTTTTAGTATCTTGAAATAAAATGTTCAAACTTTTTAAGCTGAATCTTTTCACAGACCCAGAAAGGAGCTTTACCATCTTCCTACATGGCAGTGTCAGGGCAGTGATTGTTCCTCCACTCCTACCTGTCATCTTTGCTCTGCCATTTTGCAGAATTTAAGCTGTGACAAGTTTATGACATTTAACATCCCAAACATTTTTCACTGGACAGCCACAGGGGAGACAACTCATACCTCTCTAAACACTGCTTGAGTCTGCTGCAGCTTCAGTCAGTCCAAGGAAGAGGACTCAAGAGGTAACACTCCAGCAAGTGTTACCTTTAAATCACTTCTTTGAAGTAGTGAAAATATTAAAACTAAATCATGATGATGGAAGTGGGAAGCTATTACAGCATGTGCTGGGCCAGTTGGTTTGGGGCTGAGAGGAAGCTATTTGTTTTTCTTGCTGCAGCTGTTTTCTCCCATTTGTAGTCATTTGGACTTGAGTATCTCACGATAGTCCTTCTCCCTGAAAAAAAGAAAAGGCTGTTTTCTTGCACTTGGTTTTCCATCAGCTGGTTCGATAGCTGCAGAGGAGTTACTTGCCATCCTGACAGGATACCAGGCTGGCATTCACACAAGTACACAAAGTAACTCCATTACTTCCAAAAGCTTTTGTCTCTCTCTGGTCACCAGTGTTACTGCTGCTGTGTTTGGTTTATGATCTGTTGCTAGGGTGTATTTCCCTGGCTGGGAGCTGGCCACATTTTGCTGATGTCTGGCATGTGCTGCTCTGCTTTTTATTCATGTAATTGTTAAGCAGGAAATACCTATTAGCTTGTTATCATCTTGTGTTGAACAGAGTCCTGGTGAGCAGACACCAAGGAGCTGCAGCACAGTTGTTTCTACTCACACACATCATTCTCTGAGCTGAGTACAAAGCATATGTGTTTTCTTGTTTCACAGAGCATGTGTGTAATAAGTATAACATCGTGTGATTTCTCTTTCTTTGATTAGACTTGCAGGAAACTCACCTCCTTCTGCTAGTGAGATACACATGTGCATCCTTCCCAGGCTGCATTGCTAGACCTTGCTGTAAGTAACCCTAGATTTCTAGCATGTGATTTCCTGGAATGAGTTGGTGATGACTTCTGTCTTCAAGTGATAGAAAAGCCAATAAGGAGCAGTGATATGCTGGAACTTGTTCTCACCAACAAGGAGTGGAGAATGTGATGCTCAAGGACAGCCTTGGATGCAGTGACCATGGAATGGTGGAATGCAAGATCCTTAGGGAAGTGAGGAGGCCACACAGCAAGCTCACTGCCCTGGACCTCAGGAGAGCAGTCTTTGGCCTCTTCAGGGATCTGCTTTGTGCAGTACCATGGGATAAAGCCCTGAAGGGAAGGAGGGCTCAAGAGAGCTGGTTAATATCCAAGGATCACCTCCAAGCTCAGGAACAATGTATCCCAACGAAGAGAAAGTCAGGCAAAAATGCCAGGAGGCCTATATGCATGAACAAAAGAGCTCCTGGACAAACTCAGACAAAAAAAGGAAGCTTACAGATGGTGGAAGCATGGACAGACAATTGAGGACTATTTCAGAGAAATTGTACAAGCAGCCAGGTATCAGGTTAGGAAAGCCTAGGCTCTAATAGGGGCCAGGGACATCGGGGACAACAAGAAAAGCTCCTATAGGTATGTCAGTGCTAAAAAGAAGACTGGGGAAAATGTGGGCCCTCTCCAGAAGAAAACAGGAGACTTAATTACTTGGGACATGAAGAAGGCTGAGGTCCTCAATGACTTTTTTGCTTCAGTATTTACCAAAAACTGCTCCAACCACACTGCCCAAGTTGCAGAGGGCAAATGCAAGGACTGGGAGAAGAACTACCTGGTGTAGGAGAAGATCAGGTTTGAGACCATCTAAGGAATTTGAAGGTGTGTGAGTCCTTGAGACCTGGTGTGATTCATTCACAGGTTCTTCCAACCTGCTAAGAAACTATCCATCATTTTAGAAAAATTGTGGCAGTCAGGTGAAGTCCCAAAGGACTGGAAAAAGGGAAATATAACATCCATTTTTAAAAAGGGAAAAAAGGTAAGACCTGGGGAACCACAGGCCAATCTCACCTCCATGCCTGGCAAGATCGTGGAGCAGATCCTCTTGGACATTATGCTAAGACACATGGGAAACAAAGAAGCAATTGGTGACAGCCAACATAACTTCACTAAGGGCAAATTTTGCCAAAATTTGATGGCCTTCTACAATGGGTTGACAGCACTGGTGGATAAGGGAAGAGAAACTGATATCATCTACCTGGACTTGTGCAAAGCATTTGACAATGTCCCACACCACAAATGAGGAGTTGCTGAGGTCACGTGATGTGTTGACCTTGGAGAAGAGGGGAGACCTCATCACTGTATACAACTTCCTCATGAAGGGAAGTGGAGGGGCAAGCACTGACCTCCTCTCTGGTAATCAGTGACAAGACCCAGGGGAATGGTCTGAAGATGCATCAGAGAAGGTTTAAGCTGGATATTAGAAAAAAGTGTTTCACTCGGAGGGTGGGTGGGCACGGGAACACCTTCCCAGGGAAGTGGTCATAGCACCAAGCCTAACAGAGTTCAAGAAGCATTTGGAAATGCTCTCAGGCACATGGTGTAATTTTTGGGGATGTCCTGTGCAGGGCCAAGAGCTGAACTTGATGATCCTCGTGGGTCTCTTCCAACTCTGAATATTCTGTGACTCTGTGAACATCCTTGTCTCTAAATTGGAGAGACATGGATTTGATGGATAGACTACACAGTGGATAAGGATTTGTCTGGATGGTTGCACTCAGTGTTGTGGTCCATAACTTGGTGTCCAAGTGGAGACCAGTAATGAGTGGTGGTCCTCAGAGGTTGGTTTGGGACCTGCAGTGTTTAACATCTTTGTTGGAGACATGGATGGTAGGATCAAGTGCACCTTCAGCGAGTTTGCCGCACCAATCTCTGTGGCGTGGTCAACATGCTGGAGTGAAGGGATGCCATACATAGGGACCTCATCAGGCTTGAGAGGTGGGTCCATGCAGATTTAGTGAAGTTCAACAAGGCCAAGTGCAAGGTTCTATAACTAGGTCTGGACAACCCCAAGCACAAGTACAGCTGGGCAGAGAATGGATCCACAGGAGCCCTGAGTAGAAGGACTTGGGGGTGTTGGTGGACAAGATGCTCAACATGAACTGGCAATGCATGCTTGCAGCCCAGAAAGCCAAACATGTTCTGGGCTACACCAAAAGCAGCATGGCCAGCAGGCTGAGAGAGGTGATTCTCCTCCTCTGTTCAGCTCTTGTGAGACCCCACATGGAGTATTGCGTACAGTTCTGGTGTCCCTAACATAAGAAGATCATGGAACTGTTGGAGCAAGTCCAGAGGAGGCCACAAAGTTGATAAGAGGACTGGAGCACCTCCCCTATGAAGACAGACTGAGAAAGTTGGAGCTGTTCAGCCTGGAGAAGAGAAGAACAGACTCTGAGAGGGGTTTGAGGAGCTTGCAGGAAATGTGTTACATGAGAGAGAACTGCAGCAAGGTATGCAACCTTCAGTCCTCTTCCTGCCTGTGTCTCAAGAGCCCTGGAGGAAGCTGGCAGCTAGAGAGAGCTCCTTGACTGTCTCTTTTAGAGAAACCAGCTTGTTCCTGACCACTTTCCCAGATGGTCCTCAATAAAGCAGGAAATGGAAGCATGAGCTAGACAGTACATATCAGTAAGTCTGATCATTTTAAGAGTGCTCCAAAGTCCTGCCTGCAGTGAGGTGTAGTATTATTCCAGTTGTCTATTTATATGCATCTCTATCAGGATCATCTAGGACCTTTTAGGTTATATCCCAAGCCGTATTTACAGCAGAAGGTTTGGTAAGGGCTGCTCTCCAGACTCCCTTGGAGTGAGCCTGTTGGACCTCTTAGAGAAGGTGGATGAGCTGCCCACCCACTGGCAACCAACTTGTTGTGATTTAAATAACTGTGTTCAAAGAGCTGTGAATGAACAAAACATTTGATGAGCAAAAGCAGAGAGACAGGGGAGGCTGGCTATTGCCAGAAGGGATGTTTACTGAACTAACCTACATGCTGCCATTTCGATGGGTTCATTTGAGAGGGAAGGAATCATAGGGCAGCAGGCCATTTTGTTCTTGTGTTTGATTCTGATGAACACTGGAATGGGGTTGAACACTTAATATGAAATACTGACTCTGATAATGATGACAAACTTTACAGGGGCCCATTTCGCATTACTTAAATGTCTTTTAATACAATATAATTAGTCTTTCAATGATGAGTGAAAGCTGGAAGTTGTCCAGGTTCTTGTCATGTAAAAGCTGGAATTCGGTTATGTCTAACCAGGAAGAACAAATTTGAAACACATATTTTAAACAGAAAGTAAGGTGGCAGATCTTAGCAACCAATGTTTTGTTAACTGTATCTTAAATAATTCTACAGCTAGCTGGGACTTCTGGAATTGCCCTTTTGGGATTTACCCATCAATAAAGTCAGATCAACACTTGATACTTTAGGAACATAAGACTGGAGATTGCAGTTTTATTGCTATAAGGCACATTTTAAGTTGGAAGGAGATGGCCTTCAGAAGGCATATATTTAAAACTATTCCAGGAAGCCAGCCAATGTACACAAGTATTTGATGAAAGTATGTGAGAGATATATATAAAAAAATTCTGGCTGAAACATTAACAACACAGTGTCTTAAAAGCAGAACTGCAAGAAAAGCAAGTTTAGGTGAGCATCTTAACAAGACACTGACAAACCATGTGAATGCAGAACACAGAGCATCAGCTGTATGGTTGTGCTTCCACCTAGGGAGCTGAAGGATGTCATCAATATGGAGACTACAATGTCGGAAATAAACAGACGTTTCTCCTTACTAGTCACTCCTTACACATTTTGTCAGTTCGTGTTACCTGAAAGATTGTTCCATTTGCATTGCAAATGTGGCATTACTGCTCTGTGGTTTAGTGCTTCTGGGCATGAAAGGCCTCTATATTTTTTCAACATTTGTGCCACTGACCTTGATGTTGGATATTTCTTCTTCCCAACTTTCAGCTGCTCAGTGTCAATCACCCTGTCCACTCTGTTTCCCATTTTCCAACACCTAATTCCCTTCTCTGTCCTTTCATACTTTTAACTTCTGTAATGTCCTTCATCTCTTTCCTTGTAACCATGAGGAGTCATGTCTGGCAACCCAGAGATGCAAATGTGTACAATGTGTGAAGCTTACTTTTATTGCTTAAATATCTTTTCCTACTCTTTTCCTTTGTCCTTTTTATATCAAAACCACTTTGGCTTTGGAATTGTGACAGTGTATTTTTACAGCAGTGACTAAAACAGGATGCCATGTAGTGTACCTAGAGGTAATGCCAAAATAAAATGTCAAAAGAAACAAATTAATATGTAAACGAAATTACAATACTGAATGAGGAAAAGTCAATATTTGTGGTGAGGTCTGAAGAAAGGTAAGAGAAAATTATTTCTTAGTTAAAAAGATTTGCTCTTAAGACTTGCTCTTAAGACTATAAATGAGATGCACACCTAGCATATTACTAAAAGAACAGTAAATATTGCTGGAAAACAATCTGGATCACAAATAATGCAACAGATACCACTACAAACCAGTCATTTAGAATCCACCATACTAATGTATTTTGGAGCAGCCCTGGTCACAGCTCCATTCCAATGTTTGCATGTCGGGTATCATCTCACAAAAGTTTTGCAAGCAAAGCTGGTTTGTAAGCTAGGATTTCCTGGGACAGATATGACATATTCTTCCCTCACTTTTAGGAGAGCTTAGAATTTTTAGACACACTGTTCAAGTTTAAAAGTACTTGTCAAAGCATTCCAACACCATGTTGCATGTCTTAGTGCTCCATCTGGGACATTGAAGTACAGTGTTGCCTTTTCAAGAGTTAAGAAAGATCTCTTTTTTTTTCTAAGAGTAAGTTTGGAGTTTTGGAAAAATACCATTTTATGGTATAGAATGCAACATCAACTTACTTAGATATATATAAATTTTGATTGTTTGTCATGTCTGTTTCTGAACAAAGCATTGTACCAAAGAGCTGACTTCAGTCTCACTGCTGTCTATTACTCACTCTTTCTCTAAAATAATCCTTGCATTTCAGAAGTACTCTGGCATGGCTGTGTATTGCTAGTGATTTTGCATGGAGTTTTGTAGACACAACTGATTTTTCAGGTGGAAATAAATACATAAGCCTTGGTATCATATGCATCTGAAAGAATGCTCATTCCAGGAAATTTAGGTAGTCATTCTTTCCTGTGATCTAGCAAAGCTGTGATGCAGATGCTTAGAACCTAGTTAATAACCATAATAGCTAGTCAAGACCATCCATGAGCTATGATCACCTGAATGATACTCTGTGGAAACAAAGGTGCATTTGTACAGATTTTGCTGTAAATAGCCATTTCTACTGGAGCGAAACTAACTTTGAAATATGCAGAATCAATATTTTCAAACAATGCTGAGCAAGGTCTAATTGCAGCTTTGTAGGAGCTCACTGTTGCTACAATGTGGAGGTCTCTGAAAATCTCACTGCAGGCAGCCAAGAGCAACAAGGTTTTTCTATTGGATCAAAGACTTCATCTGCCCTGGAAAACTTGGTCCAAATAGGAAGACTTACAGCTATCACATGCTGCAGAAATGCAATTCACACTGTACCAAAAAATTAGTAGTCAGTGTGACAAGTCCTGAATATTTCAAAGTGAGAGTTAATGCATGTGTGCAATAACTTCTTCATTTCATGTAAGAGCTCAGCAAAACCAATGCACTTTAAGCTTGTGAGATGATGCAGGTGGAAGAAATATCTCAAAGAAAAAGAATATCTCATATTTAGGATTTATTACTGGTGCAGATGGTTCAGATGGTTGTAATTCACATTGTAGCAACAAAATTGGCACTAGACACCTTCCTGAAATCTGTTATCCAGATTTCCAAAGCATGGAAAAGGATATGATACTAGCTAGATAATATCTAGAAACCTTATTCTAGAATGAAAGAAGACTCAAAGGACTGTGTTTCTTCTTGGCAGATAGCAGGGTTCAAGAGTTCACTAGATCAAAATTTTACATTTCATGATGCCAGAAGAGATCAAGGATGCAGAAGATACTTCATGTCTGGAAAATGACAGTTAATTCCATTAATTTCAGGGGGTTTTGTTTGGTGTCATAAATGTTTAGGCCCAATATGAAAGGAGTTTCCTAAATAGATTTCAGAGAACTGATGAGATTTAAGGGTATAAGGAAAGCCTTATTTCTTTTCAGAGTCCACCGTTCTGGGAAACAGATGCAGTGATTCAAACTGGACCCTTAGGAGTTTCTGTATTTGTGTAATTTGCAATGATTTGCTGCTTCAACTTGGCAAATTATTGTGCACAGTTCACTTGAAGTTGGCCTAATCTCTCCATAACATTTCATGAAAAAAATCATACATTTCAGTTCCACTGAGCAAAAACATTAAAAAGTCCTATATCTTGCCTTCTAATGAATTTCATATTAGCTGACACCTTCTAAGTAAATTTTGCAGAGCCAAAAATATCTGTGTATCAATATATCCATGTCTATATATGCTCAGCCAACAGGTTTTTTTTTCTCAGAATAAACCAAGAAGAATATTTAGAAACTAAAATTAGGTCAGTTGTCTCACAATTTCTTGCAGAGGTTGCTGCAGGAGGAAATCATTCTCTTTGCAGTCACATACAGTACTGCTGTGCTGATGCTGAAGACATTGGGGTTTCAGCCTTTCTGGTGGTCATTTGTGACATGCAACCAGGAACTGCTACAGTGTTGGATGAACAATCACCTAGTCAAGATAATAGCACAGGTGACTAAATGATTCCTGCATAAAACACAAAGTGTTTTGAATTTAGGTTTTTGGCAAATGACGTGTGTTTGTAAATCCTTTCATAAATGTATGCATATTGTAAAGAGGTTGCCTCAGCTTAACTAGAATATGCTTTAAAAAGTATCTAATAGAATTGCAACTAAATCAAGAGAATTACTAGATCTTCTGCCAGATGAAGATTTTATTCTGGCTACATAAATTCTGTATTTTGCTTTGTAAGCTGAAGTATTCCCATGCCCTGTAAGTATTACAGTGCTATCTTTCCTAACAATTATCTCATTCTGCTTTCTTCTTATTTTTCCCCCACAGGGTTTTTTTCCCCTTTAGCAAAGTCTAATTTGGCCAGATCCACCTACACATGCTCAGCTTTCAAATGATTCATTTCAGATGTTCCTTCTGCTTACTTCTCAGCAGCATTTGTTTCCATCATTCTCCATATGTCAACAGGTTATTTTGAAATAGACTCTCTTTCCAGTTTGTCAGTGGGGTTAGCCATGTTTTCTGTGTGGGGACAGTGGGTATAGAAAAGAGCCTACAAACCTTTCTAGAGAATAAAAAATGGCTGGTTCTTTCATCTGGCATTGGTTCATAACTCGTGCATAAATAACAGATGAAAATCATCTCTGGTTTTACTGGTACCTAACTGGTTGTTCATTTGTACATCTTTCCTGATGAGACAATTGCCTTTGATTTCTCATGTTAATTTTGAGTTTGGTGTTGTCTCAGGTGTCAAGCCCAAGAAAAGGTGCATGTTAATTGTGTGAGGGTTTATTTCTGGTTTTTATTTTTTTTCCTCCAGATATTTTCCCTGTTCAGCATTATGTACTCCCTCTGCAGTAATTCATCTTCTCCATTTTTAGGGGGCTACTGGTCAACTTTTTCTTTTTTGACAACTGAAGAAAAGCATGCAGTTCCTATTTTCCTGAGGTATTCCAAATATTTTTCTCTTACATATATATCATCATTAATTTACTTTTTTTTTCTTTCCAACATGCTGCTCCCTCTCGTTCAGCCTTTTAATGCCCTAAAAGAAACACTGAGCAAGATGGGAGAAGCTAAGGGTCTATGGTATAGTCTTCTATGCACTGACCTGCTACATCTTTCATGTTATACTGTTGTAGCTCTTCTGCATTAGCTATTTTACAGGACTTCAGGAGAGCAGAGGTTGTTTGTGTAATTTCTCATTCAACATATCAGTTCATTCCCAGAACCATTTGGTGATTTTGAACATACAGAATTTTTATTTTAATTGGCAACTACTGCACTTTGAAAAGAGCTGCAGTTTGCATTGTTACAAACTTTTCATGCAAATGCAGTGTTGTTTTCCAATTCAGTCATATTTCTTATTTAAATTTTCAGGCATACTTTAAAAAAAATCTGCATTGCAGATAGTCCAGTCCATAACAAACAGTCTTTGAATAATGCCTAGCACAAACTTTGTGCAGACAGACAGACAATAGAAGGTCTGTGTCCAACTTGACAAATGTTTGATGCAGATTTCCATTGTCTTGCTCACAGTTTAGGTTGCATCAGGGAATTTCTGCTGTGATTCTACTCACTGAACTGATTGTCAAAAATCACACCCCAAATCCAAAGTTATTAATAACACATCCAACAGATGGCACATTATTTGAGCAGAGCAAAATGTAATGAGTGATGCATTGAAAGTGATTTTTCCAAAATGAATTTTAACTCACAGTATTTGGCTCTAAATCCAATCTAATCAAATGTAGTTTAAACTGCAGTGTAATGTAAAGGAAAATAATTTCATGTCTCATGTTGTATCACCATCTGTATCCCGGAGCCTTACTGAAATTTTCTATGATTTATATATTTAACAAGCTTATT
>NW_008664137.1:6526-51392 GCF_000695815.1 Acanthisitta chloris | reverse complement strand
AGCAGGAAAATGTCATACAAGTATAAGAGTATAGATATTTATATTGAACATGTGGGAAAACAGAACCAGATTTTTGAGTGGGTTTAATTAATTATGCTAGTTGGGATTCGTAAATCTGGGATCTGTAAATATGACCAGGAGTAGTTACTCCTCTCTGAAAATATTCTAAGCTGTTTCTAGAGCTCTTTGCAGCAGACAGCAAGGATGATTGGGTGGAGCTGCATTTCTGTGATCATTTAGGGCTAAAGCAACCTCCCAGGAAAAATAATGTGAAGGGGCATCATTCTTGCAACTGGTGGGCCAACACCATTCAGCAGCAGAAGTGAGTGACTGCTCCAGCATCTATCCACAGCACAGTCTGCACGGGAATAACATGCATAGGTGCTTAGATTGCATTTTTCATCCCTTTATGCCTTAATGGGTTGGAGGTAGTACCAGCTGAGCATCAGAAGGAGAGTCCTGTGAAGCCTAACTGGATTGCTCCTTTATCACCTGAGTGCAGAATGCAGTTCCTCCACGGCACAGTCAGAGCAGTATCAAAGGAAACCCACGTGTTGGAAACTGTGTGCTGGTTACACCTTGGGGAGATGTTGCAGCCCTGTAACACTAATGAAAGGCTGACTATACTGTCAAAACATAATTAAAAAGTAACTTAAACTCAGTCCAGAAAGGAAGGTACATCATCTTTCTTTATCAGCCCTAGTCATGACTCACTGCTCTGTGACATAATAAGTCCAACTGAATATGCAGTTGGAGCTCAACCCACACAACTTTGCTCTCAATTAACAGCAACAACAGCAGGAGAGATATATCTTGCAAAAGCAACTGGGAAACTTTTTCTTCAGGGAATTTCAGTTCATTTCTTGCTAAAAGAATAGCAGTAAATATGCATAGATAAAGAATTGTGCATTTATAAGTGTCTACCTCAAAGCCCCATAGAAAGTTTGATGCATGGTAAGCATATGCTGTATTGAATGGGAACATAGCTAAACTATGTTAAAGCTGGCATCATATTTCTTGTATTAAGCAAATTTAGCATGTAACATTATCTTGTATGAGATTCAAACTCTAATGACTTGGATTTGGGTTTTGTACCTGAAGAGATAGTTTGAAGGGGAGAAAGTCGAGGTAGCTTAAGTGGCATACAAACAGCAAAGTGTGTGAGATAATTGTCCAGAGACAACTTTGGCCAAAATAATTCTTAGTTTTCCTTCTTTTTTTTCTTTTTCCTTCAGCATTGTTATAGTGCTTTACAAACATTACAGAATGTTCTGGTAATACTGTCTACCTCTATTTTCATCCATAGTTTACAAAGCTGCAGACAGGCAACTGAAGGAATCTGGGAGACTGTGGGTGACATGCTGAGCTGCCTTTTGTAGTTAACCTGAGTCTGTCTGCAGCACTACATAAATAAGTTATATGTTGCTTTCATCTTAGCTGCTTACAACATGAAGATTACTTGCTACAAAAGGGATGGCATTGGACCTTGCATGTGTGGCTGTGCTGCTGGATTTCAAAATCTAACTATGTGTTAAGGGTATTTTTATCTTACAGAGCACAATGATTGAATAAGGAAATTAAATCACCAGCACATAAGCAACAAGGTCTTGTTTTAAGGTGATTCTTTATACTTTCAGTCCATAAAGCTGATGATCTGAAATAGTTCTTCACGTCACCATTAATTATGGTATTTGCTGGGCTCCAGTTCAGCAAGGTAGTCAAGCATGTGCCTAGCTTGCCTTGGGTCAGTCTTAACTTAAGCAGATCTTAAACTTAAACTATATCTTCAATAGCCAGAGTTTTAGTATCTTGAGTCTCAGGACATAGGCAAGAAAATCATAGCAGTGCTTTGTATCAGGGTAACTACAACACCTCTCAAAACAGTCCTGGGTTGATATTTTAAGAAAATGCATGTAAATATTTATTCCTGACAACAAAAAATGTATCCAGACATTAGGGATGTAAGGTTGTCCCCAAAATACTCCTTAAAATTTGTTAACTGGATTGTTTTTGAATGAAGTTTACTGAAATAACAAAACACAGTTGCATGGTCCAGGACATAGGTGTGAAGGAAAAAAAATCCCTTTCTGATCTTCCACTTATTTACACAGTGAATTTTCCTAAACATGTATGAGGTTCAGGACTAAGTTCATTTAGAGCCTGGGAAGATTCTGAGAAGTTCAGCCTTAAATTTCTGTTTGAATAACCTCAGATATAGGAAATTATTTAAACTTCTGAGATGAGATCCTGTAATTTTAACATAACCACAAACAAACAATAAAAGTATCTTCCTCATCCCAAGGCCTTCATTGCTTATGCAAGAATGTGGAGAATGTTATTTGAAATAAACAGAGTTTGTAAAACCTAGCAGGTAATGTCAAGAAGCAGGGAAACACAATACCTGCCTTTGAAACATAGGGCTATCCTTTGATAGAGACAAATATGCTTTGACAGAGGAACTTGCTGCTGAAACACACACATCAAAAAAAACAGTCTGGAAAGAAACTGGGCATGATGATCTGCTGGATCAGCCAATACCTCTGGTCAGTGCATCCTGGGTATATAAACCAGAGGCAGTGGACACCGTCAGATACATTTGGTCTAGTTTACATTTTCTGGTTGCTACTCTCTGTCTGCTTTCCTTAAATTAGGCTGTGATGAGGCATGTCTTCCTCTTTATCCTCTAGGGACCTGTTACAGAGGTGAGACTAGGGTACAAATATAGAACAAGTTTGTAAAGAGCCCTTGCACCAGCCCTGTCCCTGGAAGTGTTCCAGGCCAGGTTGGATGGGTTTTTGAGCAACCTGGTCTGCTGGAAGGTGTCCCTGCCCATGGCAAGGGGTTGGAACTAGATGGTCTTTAAGGTCCCTTCCAACCCAAGCCATTATATGATTCTATGATTCTGTTTGCACATCCAGACTTCTGCACAAAACTAGGGCATTTCTTGGTGTAAGCTTTGCAGAGGGAAATGTTAATGGTTTCTGTGTATGTATATGCAGTGATTAATAAGTTATAGCTAATGTAAATGCATGCATTGCAGACTGCACCGGTGCATGCCTAAAATGTGACATTCAAGAAGATGAAATATTTCCAGAAATCTAGTGCTGGATCTATGCAAGGCCAGTGAGCTGCCAAATCAAGAAAGATTCTGCCCAAAATTTTATTCCACTGCTTATGTGCCAGATTTTCAACCTCACTTCATTCAGATGGCAACTTTTAAACCTGAAAATTTAGAAAGCATGAATAACTACATAAAAAAACCCCAACCTATGATGATGGTAGTTTATCCTAAAAAATGTTATAATATCTCTCTAGCATTTCAGCATTCATCTGCAAATGTACAACAGTTATCTGGAGCCCAGTGAGTATATTAACAGAACACATTGTCTTTTAAAGCTGACAACTGTATTTTGTAAGCTTTGATTGTTTGAAACTGATGTTCCTTTGAATACGGTGAAAGTTTACAGGATCCCTTTAAAATTCTGTGTAGCTTATATTTATTTGTTAACTGAAGAGTAAAGGCTGTTCCAAAGCAATAGGTGATAAGAAGCATCTAATGTAGGAAGTGATGAAATCATGAACTGCTGTTTAACGAGAGAATTTTTCCTTTCTAGTCTCCTACTATTCACTCCTGACAAGTATTAATTTTTATTCTCTTTCCTGTGTTGCCACAACATATATCATAGTTCTGCATGATAATTTTTCAAATAAAAAAGAAACTCTTCAGTGTTCACTTTTATAAAAAGCACAATAATTTTGCTTTTGTAAGTATTTTGTATTATTATATTTCCATCCAACCCTTCCATAAAACGTTAAGAGAACTAGTAACATAAAAAGGATTCCATCATTTTAGACAAGTATTTGCCTAATACTAAGGGTCCCTTTTGAACCTTATGAAATAAACTCAACTTGGAAAATTTGTTAATGCTTATAAGAATTTGGGTATCAAATAGCAATGGTTTTCTTCTCTAACTTATGACCTGGATCCTTTGCTCTACGAGTAGTTTCAAGTACTGAAGTTGGGCTGAGCTTTGCATTCTGGGGTGGTTTTTGCAGTGTATTTTCTGGATATGTTTTTATATTAATTTGTAGATTACCTACCTTGATTTAGGCTCACAAAATATGGGGTGTTTGGGGCTTTTTTTTTTTAGCTAGCTGTATGGTGTACTATCTGTATTTTCCTAGGCATAATTAACTCTGCTTCTTATGTGAGATTACTTTTTTGTGTCTGTATTCTGTTTTAATAGTTCCCCTTTTTATAAGAAAGTATTGACACACTCATTCACACATGCACACACATGCATTCTGATCTATAAACTGATTTTTTTTATGATCCCAGAGCTGGATTTTAGGTATATGTGAAAATAAACAGGAATTCCAACTCAGAAAATCTTCAGATTATCAGTGTTTCACTCTGTCTGAAAGGTGTCCAAAGCCCAAGAAAAATTTTGTGTTATGTGGGCAAGAAAGCTGAAGAAGAATTTGCAGCATCAAGGGATTCATTGTAATAAATAACTGTTCAATCAGAATTATAAACACTTAAGGAAGAAATTATGGTCTCTAGTGCAAGTAGGTGTCCAAGAACTGCTAATTCATATTGACCTCCAAAACTTCTTACTATTAAAAAACTCAACATGAATATGCTCTGCCCAAGGCATTTTTTCAATTAATCTTGCTTTGTCCTGGAATCCTGTATCTCATTAAGTGGCTGATCCTGATCACAGTGAATTGCATCAAAACCGCCAAGAATCAACTTCCCTGTCTTTATTCCCTTACCAAAGCCATTCTTATGCAAGCTTTTAAGTATGTCCTATCTATAATCTAAAGTAAATCTAAGTCTTTTATTTTCTCACCCCTGCTTAGCTAACTCTTCAGATCCTGACAAATTTGGGGGGTTTCATTTAGGTAATTTAGATAATTTTAGGTATTATAAACCATCTTTGAAAAATTGCAGGCAAGTTCTAAAACTCTACTTGACTTGAAGTAACAGAACCTGACTTTGCACAAAAGTGAGCTTTTTGTAATAGTAGTATAGTACAAAAGATATAGGGAAATCATCTTATGAATTTTAAGAAGATTAACTATGGGTGCTCTCTCAGTAAGAGAGTCTGAAAATAACTTCTCTTTGAAAGAGAATATTTTTACAACAGACAGTCAAATACCTTCAAAACTAAGTGATGAACTGAAAGTCAGATCCTGGTCCTTTTAATTCAATTGCATGGGCAATTCAGTCCTCTGAAAAAATTATTTTAGCAGGAAAATGAGAACAGAACACTTGAAGCCAAGGCTGAGTGAAAGTGAACCTTACTTACTGCCAGATTTGACCAATATTGGCTGTAACACATTTTCATTATTGACTTTCCAAGAAACTACCCACAAAGACCTTCTCAAGCAGACAACTTGGTATTGAAGGAGTAAGGTAGGGAATGGGGGAGAGACCCTCACATGAGGCCACTAACTGGCAGCAAAAGTGAAGAAAGCTGAAGCAGGGTGCTAGTGAGCCTCCCATTCCTCCCAGCATCGCTTCTGCTGCTGGAGATGCCCAGACATGGAGCAGCACCAAAACACCTTGGAGTGAGGCAAATATCAAGAAATTATAATAAAACAGGAAAACATTTAAAAGCAACTAGAGTTACGGGATTTCCAGGCAGGGAACAACTCTGATAAGAGGCCATCCATGCTTCTAACAGGCCAAAATCCTCAGTGCTGTAGTCACTTCTAGCATTTAACAAGCCCATCATCCATTTCAGCCAAGGTGCAGATTAGAAAACATTGTTTTAGAATCCCTCAGTACAGGTGCAGTTTATCAGGGGAAGTTGTTTATGTCTGTGCTACATTCATCAGTCTCACAAACAAACCACGTTATCTTGCTGCTCTTTGATGTGTATTTGCCAATATGATAATGCCTGCCTTTAGGTTTTTACTAGCTTAGATAAGCAGCACACTCCTATTTACCAAATACAACCTCACAAACCCCTCTTGATAAGCACTGCCATGTTAGCAAAAGCTCCTTAGGGTTCTGTGCAGTTTTATCTCATTTTTATCTCCCTGTAGATACGAGATACATCTCTGCACAACATGCATATGAAGTCACAGGATGGTGAAATAAGGACAATGGATGGAGTGGCACCCATGTCTACCAGCAGAAATTTGTTCAGTTGACTGTTTAGCAGACCTCTTTGGGCTTTTGTTCCCAGTCAACTCCCAGACCCCTTCTGCCTACAATCCTCTGAGAAATTCCTGTTGACACCCACTAGCTGAGCTTCACAATGTGCATGGTGAGCTCTAAGTAGCACAAGCTGAACACACTTGGAAATCAGGTATTTTACTCCTTTATGCTGTGGCTTCAGCTCACTGCATAATTCCAAGTTTAAGCTGAGCAACAATGTACAGTGAATATGGTGATTGAGCCTCTGCTATTTATAAATTTTCCACAAGTAAAATCAAAGTTATCCTGACTTAAACTTCTTCTGCTTTATTAAAAGACAGCATTTTAGAATATCTTGGCTGTCTCCCATTTTCCTGGCTCAAGTTCTTAGGCAGATTTGATGTTGTCAGATGCTGCCCTCAATTTTGAGCAAAAATGGGAAAAGGCAACTTTTTCTCAGTGGCTTGAAGGATCCCTTTTCTTCCAAGTTGTCTGATGTCCTTTCTTTTCCTATGATCAAGGCTTCTTCTACCTTTTAGGATGTTTTTTTCTTTTCTGTCACCAGGTATCTTCTATTAATTTGTTGCTTTCTATGAAAGTTAGTTGTTCCTCGTTTCACACCAATATCCTTTAGTGGGTGATTTCTGATCCAGTCAGCCTGCTGCTTTCAGATTGCTTGGCAACTAGGATGCCATTAACCATTCCAAGTTGGAGTCTCTAGGCTCCAGAAAATGTCAAAGCCACACACCTACAATGGAGACTTTCATGCTGTTTGCTTACATTTATGTGTTTGGAACCCACAGAGTTCAGGTGAGTCCAAACCAAAACCATATCTGTCCACATAGCATCAGACATGGTATGAGTCACTTTTACCTCTACCTGCAGACGTGGGAGAGTCAAGTGCTGATTTACTGTGAGCCTGAGGAGCTTTTTCAGCTACCTCGCATTAATACTAACCACCATGGTGCACATTCACATGTCCATGCAGCATCCCTCTTAAACCAGTGTTGCATTCATCCATAGAGCATGCTAGTTTGAAGGTTAATACATTTGCTCTTGTTTTATCACATCTTGACAAGACTATCCAAGTCTGAGGAATCACTGGTGAGTTTGTTATACAGTTCAGTAATCTGACCTAAAGTCTTCTGGTTTATTTCCTGGAAAAAAAACCCCCATACTTTTCATAATATCTTGTCAGATATTCCACTCAGACTTCCTGGAGTGATTTCTGTGCCCCTGATCATGCTTTGTAAGTTGATCTCTACATTGAGATGCAATGTTTCATATTCATCTCTCAGCATATCTCACAACAGACCAGCACAGAGACACACACTTGGAGACCAGAGAACAGCACATTATGATCATGAACTATGAACTCTCTCAAAATTGATATATTTGAGAGACATGCTAATTTAAACAAATATGGCTTTATTGGAAGAGTTTGGTGGGCTTATTACCACATTATGTGCAGCATGCACATCCTGGGTCATGCAGTATGGATACTCCTCAGCAGGCTTTTCATTCCCTGCACAGCCAGGAGCTGTTACTGGCTCTGAAGTCCACCTTCATGTTGCTGGATGCTGCAGAATTTGGCCTTTGTCTGTGCAAGGTGTTTTACAAGGGGTGAACACGTTGCCAGGCTATTAGCTGTACTGAATTGTAAGCTCCTAATTTAGTTGTCTCCTAGGCTTCTCCTTACACCAACTGTGCGGGAGGATCAGGTTGAGGGCTACTCAGAATTGCTAATTTAGGCTTTCACACTCTATAACAGCTAAGTCTCTTCCCACTAGCTAGGACTTAGGAAAATAAGCAGCCTATCTTATCTGTTGGATGATTTGTACATATCCTCTGACAAACATGCAGCCAAATGTCACAAGATAAATTTCAACCAGATGCTTTTGAACTCACTTGGTATTTTGCTTGAGGAAGGCTTCAAGACACTGTCCTCAACTAGCTGAAACAATTGTTATCCTAGAAGATGTATTTAGAACAGACAATTCCTCCATGTATTGCAGACAAGGTACTAAATTAATATAACATCTACAAGAAAAAAAATAGTTGCAAGCACAGTGTATTCTCTTTTCACATAATTGTATAATTATGTATTTTATCCAGGAATTGATTTTGTGTTGCATCTTCATTTTAGACTTTGAAGCACTTTACCACTGCTTGTTGATTGGCAGGGGTCTGTTTTAATGAGAGAAGGGGCACAATATCATCAGAATAGAAAGCATTCTATTTCTTTCATTGTTTAAAAATAATCCAATAGCATCAGAAAATCATAAAGCAACCTGGATGGTCAGATACACCTCATACACTTCTTCAAAGATTTGTATATAAATTGCATTCTTGGTCTTGGGTAAAGAATTTTGTTGTGTTAGTATTTGTTGCATACTGTTGCCTTGTAAATTATTCAACTGGCACTACTAACAGTTTACTTAACTGGATTGCAAGATGTTTATTGATGTAGGGGTAGAAAATCATGTGACACTATCATTCTTCTGAGACCAAGTCAATATTTATCTACACTTAGATGATGCATCTGCCATGGTGATGGAGAGTCTATGATGAGGTCAGAAATGCCTAGTTTCCAGGTTCTTGTTGCAGATATAGTGTGCTTATGCCTCTCTGGCAGGTATGTTCCCCATACAGCAACTCGGAAGGTTTGCTATAGGGAACCTTGGAAGAATCAAAGGTCCCCCAAGGTGGCACTGCTCCCAGTGTGTATGGTACCCTAAGTGTACCATTTTGTCCCTAAACAGACTGGAAAGGTTTCTGTGCATAGTGAAGGGAAGCAACAAGGATGGTGTTCCTGCTCCTTAAGTAGTTGTCTGTCTTAGCCATAAGTGTCCCTAGTCTTCTTTTGGGGAGGTTGTTTCACATTGAGATTTGATTTTGTCAGTCTCACCTGTCCTCTTCAGACATCCCTCTTTCTCCTTGTGCTGACTTCAAAGCTGACTTAAACTCTAAGTTAATTGGCCAGCATGAAACACAGTTATATACCAGACACCAACACAAGCACTGGCCTCTTTGGAAATAAAATTATAGAATAGTTTGGGTTGGAAGGGACCTTTAAATGTCATCTAGTCCAACTCTCCTGCAATGAGCAGGGACATCTTCAACTAGATCAGGTTGCTCAGAACCACATCCAATCTGACTTTGAATGTTTCCAGAGATGAGGCATCCACCACCTCTTTGGGCAACCTGAGCCAGTGTTTCACAACATTCATCATAAAAAAATTCTTCCTTATATTTAGTCTGAATCTATACTCTTTCAGTTAAAAGTCATTACATTTGCCCTATCACTGGAGGCCCTGCTTAATATTCTGTCACCATCTTTCAATACTGAAAAGCTGCAATAAACTCTCCCCAGAACCTTCTCTTCTCCAGGCTGAACAACCCAAACTGCCTCAGCCTTTCATCACAGGAGAGGTGCTCCATCCCTCTAATCATCTTGGTGGCCTTCCTCTGGACTTACTCCAACAAGTCTATGTCCTTCCTGTGCTGAGGACTTCAGAGCTGGACACTGCTCCTAGTGGGATCTCATGAAAGTGGAGTAGAGGAGGAGTATCACCTCGCTCAACCTGCTGTCCATGTTTCTTTTTATGCAGCCCAGGACACAGTGGCCTCTCTGGGTTGCTTGACCCAGCAATGTGTCATGTCCAGCTTTTCAGCCACCAGTACCCCTAAGTCCTGCTCTGCTGATCTGCTGTCAATCCATTCATCCCCCTTCTGTTTAACAAAAAAGCAGCCCGTGTCCCTAAGGTCTGACACTGACAGTTTTCTCTGGGATGTTAGTATACATCTACCAGCTCATTTTCAGATCAATAAGAATGCTTGAAACAAGAATAAATTCCATTACTTGCTAGGCATGGCAGGTGTGTGTGCAAGAGAAATACAGACAACTGCCTCAGCTGTTTGACATCATGTCTACCCCAAAGTCAAGACAGGGCTGTGAGTGTGTGGCCTTCAGGTGGCTGCTTGAGCCTGCTGGAGGGCAAGGAGTTCTTGCCTCATTTTCTAGGTTTTCAATCTGCCAGCTCTTCCTCAGGAATGACTGCATGGTGTTTATATAGCTACTGGAACCAGGAGATGGAGAACATATGGGACACAAAAAACATGACTTGTATGTTAAAGCAGCCTGGGGACAGCCTGCTAAACAACAGCAGCAAACTGGGAAGACATACGTGAATCCTGCACTGCTGCCCTTACCCAGACGTTGCTACTGGAAGAGCTGGACAGTGAAACAGGGAGCAAAGAGGAAATTCATGCTGTGAGAAGGAAGTGGGAGGGAGGTGCTCTGATCCTTTGGCCCATGAGGTCTAAAATAGCTGCCTGAAACTATTCTTAGCGGATTTTGTGCCAAAACAAAATGTTAGCTGTCAGGGTGCTTCCCTGACTGACCTGATGTTAAGCCATACTGTAGATTAAGGGCAAACAGAGGCTGATGAGAGCAATCCAACAGCAGGGATTCCTCTCTGGCAGATGCCATGGGGTCCCTGCAGATGGAAATCTCAGTTTGGTCTTTGACTTCAGAGCAGACATGGACCTACAACACATGGAGCACTCATTTGTTTTACAGTTGAAGACCCACCTGTCATAACAAACTAATAGATAAAAATAAATCTATTTTTAAAAAATACTTTAATTGGACCTGGAGTTAATCCATTTAAGATCAAATGTAAATGAATCCCTGTCCCCTCCTTAAGGAATATGACAGCATTTGCTCATTTTAAATATTAAAGGGATCAAAGGCAAAATCTGACAAATGTCATGCTAATCATCCAAGTTTCTGGCTGTCCACCTGCTGAAATGTCCCCAGCTATATGTGTTTGTCCCATAATAAAGGAAGAGAGAGAAAAGAGAAGAAAAAGGTTAGTAGATAAAGACCTCAAGGTGTGAAACCAAATAAACCACAGGAGAACTGAAACACCTATACACTGAATAAAGCTTTATACTATGAGTAATCTGTAAATAGTAGGCCAAAGGATGAGGGGAAAAAATTATTATGGTGTGAGTAAGAAATTCACAATTTGGCCAGTAATCAAATGAGAATAAAAAGTTCTTATCAGCAAAAGAGATTAAAGATTTTTTAAAAAGCAATCTTAAAGTACTTTAAATGTTTATTTGTATCCAAAACAAAACTATTATGAGCCTTAGCTTTTCCAGTGTTTTCACTGTTAAGAAAGAAAGCTTTACAGATTTCTAAAACCTGATGCATAAACCACCATGACTGTCAAGTAAGATTTCCTTATAATACATCATCCCATTCTTCAGAAGGAAGAAGACAATGGTCTGTATACAAAATAATCTATGCATTATTATGCTCTTGATCAGAAAAAGGAATGGGTAATTTTAGACATCTCTATATTTGGCAGCTTTGCAGGATCTTAAGAAGACTATGAATTACCTTGTTTGAACAGATTCATATCAGATATGTAATTACACCTCCCAAGGACAAACCCACCCAAATCAAAGCAGGATTCATCAAAAGTTATGCAACAGAAATTAAAAACATTGCAGTATTGAAAGCATTTCAATAAGGCGGATGTTAAACAACCTGACTGCCTTCTCCAGTTTCTTTCAGTTAGTTACATGATTTAGGATATGTTGTCTCCAAGTCCAGAAAAGACTCCTGGTACCTTCTATCTTCTAGGTATATAATCACTAAATGTACACAGTGTTGGGATATTGTAATTACAACAGCAATATCAGCTTTGAAAAGAAAAATTAAGATCTCCATTTTTAACCAGGATCAGGTGGAAATAATGACATGGAAAAAAACCTATTTGAATTGAAATACTGGGATGTAAGACAGCATTACTTTAATTCTATTTATGCACTTGACTGCAAACATCTAACCTGTGATTAATCATCACATAATCCAAGCCTTTTCTCTTTAATCCTCAAGTTAATTCATTGCATCTAAATTTGCTTTATGCAAGGAGAGCACTTCAGAAAACATATCCCACCATGTTCAGGTTCTTCCATTTCTCCTGTCTTCAAAGTAGCTCATGAACTCTTCAAGGGAGATGCAGTCCTTCCAAGCTTTTATCTTTACCTGATGATATGAGGAAATCTCCTGTCTTCAAAGTAGCTCATGAACTTTTCAGGGGAGATGCAGTCATTCCAAGCTTTTATCTTTACCCGATGATATGAGGAAACAGCAGCAATTCCCAGGTGATCTGCCTTCCAAAAGCCAGTCTTCATGACCTTCTTCAAAGGAGCTTGATAAGCATGCCACAGTGAGATGCTGCAGCACAATCTCTGCTGCAGGCTGGGAAGTGGAGCCAGGATATGGTCCCTGGGCTCTGCTTGGCGAGGGGAACCACACATGACTACCCTCCTGGCTAATGCTTCCAACACCAGAGCACAGGGTGCCCCAGGGGCTCACCCAGCCATCATGCTGTCCAGGAGTTTCTTGCAGGCAGTCACAGTACCTGAGGAAAAGCCTGCAGGAGCCACCACTGCCTGAGAGGTGTGTGTTTCAAACCATGCCTCTCAAACACACAGTAGTGGGTTGACCTTGACCACATGCCACGTGCCCACCAAGCTGCTTTATCACTCCCCCTTCCTAGCTGGACAGGGGAGAGAACATAAGGTGGAAAAGCAACTTGTAGGTCAAGATAAGGCAGTTTACTAAAGCAACAAATTGCATGAGCAAAAGCAAAGGGAGTAGAAAAAACCAAAACAATACAATTTTATTCCCTACTTCCCATCAGCAAATGATATCTGGCCACTTCCTCAGAAGCATGGCGGTTGCTCCAGAAGGCAAATGTAATAATGAATGCTCTCCCCTTCTCCTCTTTTAGTTTTTATATCTGAGCTGACATCATACGGTATGGGATATCCCTTTGGTCAGTTTGGGTCAACTGGCCTAGTTGTGTCCCCTCCTGGCATCTTGCCCACCCTCAGCCTACTAATGGGGTCTGGAATGCTGAGAGGCAACACTGATGCTGTACCAGCCCTGCTCAGCAGTAGCCAAAACACTGGGGTGTTATTGACACCTTTCCAGCTACCAATAAAAAGCACAACACTGTGAGCACTGCTATGGAGAAATGAACTCCCTCCCAGCTAGACTCAATACACACACACACCAGTCAGGATCAGATGAGCTGGGAAGATCTGACGAATATGATGGGTAGACCATGACTATCTCCCTGATAAAATCTTCCTGCTCCTAGTTAGAAGGGGTCTGACCCTGGAGATACAAGCTGGCAGGGCAAATGCTCATTCAGGAGCTTGGTGGGAGAGGTGGACTTATGTCAAAACTAGCTGGGGTGGGGGTTATGCAGTGGTAGTCCTATGGAAAATAGGAGCTTCTTTTGGAGCACTAAACACCCCCATATATGCCCTGACTTTTTTAACTACAAGGCAACCTCTCTCTTGTCCCAGTATTCTGCTCCTCCTTCTCCACAGGAGTCCAGCCCTGGTGACACCAGAGAGCCCTGCATAGCATGGGAAAGCAAAGACTGTATTTAACAACTGTGCTGACCACCTGAGCAGAGATTTTTCTCTTGGTAGTGGTATCACTCTATAGTGCTCACAGCATCAATAATTTCCTCTTCGAAGAAGGCATCATTAAAGTCTACATTCAGAAAGAAAACTTTGATTATTTTCTCCCCTATATTGTTATCCTAGAAGTGTTAAAATCATTGCAAAGATATTCTGACTTCTCTTGGGGTGCAACCAACAGAAATTAGTGATGCTATTATTATTATTCCTATCATAAAGAAATAGAATTTCAATAGTATACAGTCAGATTATTTTCTTATCCCTTTCTTACTACAGGAACTTGGTTTTAAATATTGCTGAATATTTCACTTCAGCCACTCTATAAATTAGTCTCATCTGAATGAGTTTCAACCCTTCCTAAATATATGGCATTTGCATTTGTATCACAGCTATTGTCTATGTCAGTTTTGTTTCTCTTCATTTAGCTCCTGCGTTCTCAGTTGCTACAGAAATAAATTTATGGCTGAATCAGCAAGAAGAATGTCTGTCTGTTTAGAAATGGTCTGTGGGGAAAACAACTGGAGGCACATTGCCTGCCTTCTGTCTCTCTCTAAGTAATTTTTGCATTAGAGATAGGTATGCTACAATGGTGGTGTTCCTACCCAGAATGTTACAAGACCTTAAGAGCTGAGGAAGATGTGTAAAACAAGGGAACAACAGTGTTTTCTTTTAACAAGAGTTGTCTTTAATACTTCACCTCCAGGAAGTGGCAGGCATGGGAAAGGAGGAGTGGACTGTTTCTGGCTAACTTGAGGGCACATCTGCATCTTTGTTCCTGTCCTGCAAAAGGGAGCCTCCTTGCTTGCTCACCATTGCCAGCTCTTGCAGCTTAATGTGAAACCTGTGATATTAATTGGTTTTCTTGTAGCTTCAACTCCATGGGATGTGTGTGGGTGAGACTTTCAGCTCCTACTTGCAGTAAAGCTAAAGCTAAAGCTTTCTTGGTAGGGTAAAGAAGCAAGAAACAAAACCCAAATATACTCTAATAGCTAAAGAGTCCAGAGCAAATAAACCATGCACACAATCACTTTAGTGAATATCATGATTCCTATGCCAGTTAGAGGAATTTTGAACCAGACTGATGATCTTTAGCTTGGCAGCTTACAGTGTGCCTTATTAATGTCCTAGTCAATCATATTTGATAAACATCTTTGATTTTATGGTATTTCTCTTCCCACTCTCTTCCATCCCCAAGTATATAATGTTGGACTGAGTCACATGAGACTCTGTTACTGATCTCAAAAAAACCCCATTGCAGATAATAACTAATTCATGTCTGTAAATACCTACAAATAAAAAGTGCTATGATAATGCCAATTATAGTGGTCACCATTAAGGTATATAGTTTTACCTTTTGCCTGATTAGTATTACCATGGTATTATCTATGCTAAGGTACCATGATAACTTTAAACACTTGGAAGTGGCAATTATATTATTAACTGTGTCACTTGGGTTTGTAAGGACAGAAACAAATTCAACAAGATGAGAAACACTATGAAAGCCGAAGCAGACAAAGACAAAATAACAAATTTGTGAGAGCAAAATTATTGGGTGGCCTCTAGTACCTTGAATTCTGTTTAGTTCTGTATACTGTGCATAGGAGCTACTGAAATAAGAGCTAACAAACCCATCAATGTCTTTCACTAAGCCATCCTTCATTTCCAGAAATGTGTCCTGTGTCTTCACTTAACACTTACAGATACATATCTAAAGAGAGGGGTTAGAGAGGAAGGCAGAGTCTTTCCAAAGAATGCTCAAGATGAATGGCAACGAAGGTTGTTCAGAAATTTTATTCATGTTGGAGAAGTGCCAGCTGCACTCATTGTTAATATTTGAAAAATTAATTGTACTTGCCAAAAGACCCTTTCAAGACAGATGCTTCAATTTCTTTTGAGAATGAAATATCAAAATATGTATCGTCAGTTACTTTATTCTGAAACATTACAAACTCTGTCCAAGATCACATTCATGACATAGTCACACAAGCTGATCTTTAAGATCTGTTTTTGAACCTTTATTTATTGTAATAAGAAGAGGCTCTTTCTCCATCATTAACATTTAAGAAGAATGAAAAGAAAAAGAACATGAAAATTATAATGTGTGCCTTTTTTAAAGGGGAAAACCCCTCTCCTAGAAAGAGGGCAGGCCTCCCACAAATATTTGAGATGCAAAAGACCCTTTACTTTCCATTGATTCTTTGACAGATCATGCATGGCTGGAGCATCATAATGCACTGTTGCTGAGGTCTCTTCTGAGGACAGTAGGATCAGGGATAATGGCTGAAAGGTGAGGGAGAGGCTAAGAATCTGATCCAGGTGAGATCTGAAATAGGTAAGGACAGCGACTGTACCTGTCCTCAGATAGGATGTGCTATGTTAGCACTCAAAAAAAAGCAATGATGAACTGGGTGATCCAGTTTTGTCTACTAATCCTGTTCTGTATTTCTAAGCTTAGTAATAATATTTATTTATTTAATGTCTCTATTGAGTGTTATTAAAAAACGCTTTATAGGGTTTCTTAATACATGATTAGAATTTCCCCCAACCATAGAGTTAAATAAGTTCTGTTCAGCTTCTGAAAAAAATAAAGCATGGTGTATAATATATGACTGGGAATCAATGGTCATATCTACTGTACATATAGAGCTGGACTTCAGCCATATATTCCAGACATGTCTGGTTCCCAGAGAGCATTTGCCTTAAGGAGTGGTATCTGTAGAAGTTTTATAACCACCTAGTATCCTTCTTACCTCTCTCCTCAGCATTTCTGCTCTGAGGTGTCTCTCATCACTTTTTAGATCAAGTTTTCTCTAGTTTTCTCAAGTTTTTCCTGACATCCAGTTTAGGTATCTGATATTTTATTGCCATTCTTCGGACACTGTTAAACTAAAATAGTTTAACAGTGATTAAACAATACTGCAGCCAGTGTGTCACTAAAGATAATTTGATATGTGCTGCTTTAAAAACTGCCTCCCACAAAACACTCAGCTGATGAGAGTGTAAGTCTGCAAATATGTAGGAAAACCAAATGTCTCAGTTAATATAAAATACACACTGGGGCCTGTTTGATTCAGGCAACTTAGGCAGCTCCTATTTTGTGATATATCCTCTAACCTGAAATCAGCATGTCTTGAACAATTAGATCTACAAGTTTTTGTGGGACAGTAAGGAGGTAACAACAGCATCAGCATCTGGGTTACAGAAAAGAGCTAGAAAAATCAAGTTAATGTAAAAGTACTTCAGAAAAACTCATCCTTCAATATGGTATTTTTCAGTATAGTATCCAGGCCTTGCACAGAGCAGGTGAGACAGCAGTATGCTGACACTGCCAGAATCCTGCAGTCTTCACAGGAGGGCTTAAAGACTGAAATTATGTATGAGCTAAATATTGGAGTAGGCTTGATTTTATTAACATATCCAGGAGAATCTGATGGGTGATGGCATCACCTAGCAGGAAAGAAACCGATAATAAGATCCAGTGCCTAGAAGCTGAATATTGACAAAATTCAGTCTAGAGATAAGCCTGAACTTCAGCTGCCAGTGTGATTAACTACCAGAATAATGTGCACAGGGACGAGCAAACTCCTGCAGACAAAGACCATCCATTTTTCTAAATGACAGAGCTTCAAAGAAGAGCACTGAACACAGTGTAGAAATTACTGAGCAAGTTTTTCTAACAAGTGTCATATGTCATGGAAAAGGTTATAGCAGCCCATCAGCACCAAACCTTCAGGTCTTCAGACCCTCTTCATTTGTTCCATCATCACATGTACTCCAGAGGACTGCATGTCTGCTGCAAGGCCATGAGCAACACCCAATTCCACCACTGTTCTTCAGGATCTCACTGCAAGCCTGAACCTTAAGTCAGATGAATTGAAAATTTCACAGTTTTTTAAACTGACATGGGGCTACTTTCACACTAATCAGAGTTGCTCAACTAGATTTTAAAAATCTGTATGTTCATCATCTTTGGCACAAAGTCTCGTAAACAAGGCTTCCTATATTTCTTTTAAGCAGAAATAGTAAAAATGAAACTAGTAGAATGTAGTGCATGACAGAAATCTCCAGTACAGCTGAGTTAGGAACCACAGATATTTTCTCCTTCTAATCTGTTCGGTTTCAGCCTTCTCAGGAAGACAATGTATCTCTGGCATGTACCTAAGCATATCAGAAGATCCATTCCAATTAACGTTGAATTCAAATTTTACAGGTATTGCTGAACTGGGGACAAGAATAGGGAAAGCTTATGGCCACTGTTCTCTCTCTCACCTCTTGTGTTCTGAGATGAGCTAACTGGTCCCCTCTCTTTACAGAAATTTCAGAAAATGGTAGGAATTCATTTGTTCTGTGCTTTCAGGCCACACAGCAAAGTCCATGTCTTTTCACAGTACATCTTCTGAAGGTGCAGCAATAGCTAGAAAAAGCACTTTCACTGGGTTCCTGTCTGTCCCCAAGTTCAGCATGTTCTCCTTTTGCCTATGGAGTATCTTCAGTGACTCATTGCCCTTTGTATTGCACCTTTGTGAAACTACAGACTATTTGAATTTCACCAGGCTTCACTTTATGTATATGGATTTGGTAGGGTCCAAGATTCAAAATGAAAAGCAGGGATCAAAAATTTGTAATAAGCTAAAACTGGCCAGTCTCATTTAAAAAAAAAAAAAAAGAAAAAGAAAAAAAGAGATGTTTTTAGTGGAAGAAGAAGGAGCCAACAATTCTACATAAATATACATTATTTAGTGCAAAACTCCATCCTTACCCAGACTTTTTGTATTTCAGCCTATGTGTAGCATCACTTTCAAATAATTAATGAGCACAGCTCCCTGAGACCTCAAAATCTGCTTAGATTTTAATTTTTTTATTTCTGTCAAATCCATTCTTCTACAACAGCTTTGAGGTAGATTCCTGTAGTTTATGCTAGGAATTTGAACCTCACCAAAAGGCTTGTACAGGCCAGAGTTAGACAAAAGATGCCAAAGCTCTGTTATTGCAAAGTGATATTGCTCAAGAGATTCTATTATGTGTCTGTCTCTCTCAGTAAGCTGAAGCATCACACTCTTGCATATATGGATTAACCTTCAGTCAGCATAGATAAAAGACTGCTAGGCTGTTAGTGGTGTTACTTTCCCAAAATCCTTTCACACAGACTTTTTTTGTCATTTTCTGTGGCTAAGCAGTACACATGCAGAAAGGGAAGAATGCTGATGTGGGTGAAAAAAAGTACAGTAGTTACCTTTTCCCAGTCAGAGCACAAAACCTCATGCAGCTATAGCAGAGATCACAACAAGGACACTGTGCCAAGCACTGCTTTTCCATCATGAATGGAAGTCCACCACCCTCAAAGCTTTTGGAAAAAAATGCATTTCATAAGACCTCTGCCAAGCCTTAACAGTTATACCAGATTTTGTCCTATGATGACTGTTAAGATCTTCCCCCTTTGGAAAAAGGACAGCAAATTCTGACCTGAGACACTAGTGCCAGTGGTAGTGCCTGGTCCAGGAGACATGTCCCACTAGCTGCAGCTGCTGGTAGCTGCAACACAGCACTCAAGGATGGGCATCCTTGTACTCACACACCTGGTGGTAGGTCAGGAGAGAGCCCTGTGTGGTCAACAATGCCAGCTCTCTCATGCCCTCTCCAAGGAGGCAGCAACTGGCCCAAAGCCCTGCAGCAGAACCCAGCAGTCAGAGCAGGACATCACCTATGTTCTCTTTCCAAAAGCTCTCCAAAAACAATGGCAAAATGCAAGAGGCTAACAAAGAAAAGAATTCACTGTCTTTTCCAGTGTAAGATCTCCAGGGTGTCAAAAAAAGGCCATTTGAACCTAGGCAGTTAATTCCCATTGAACAAAAATTGTGTCTTCATTCACTTACAACCACAAGCCATTGCAGACCATAAGCCACAGCTTACAAAAGTTCATAAATAAATTGGATGAATTCATGGATGAAAAATCCACCTTGCACTATTAAACAGAAAGCCACTACTGCTGGCTCAGGAAGCACCTGCACCACAAATCACCAAAGCAGCAAGACTGGGCCAGGTGGTTTCATTATATGCTTGTCCTGTTTTTATGTTTCCTCTTAAGCATCTTCTAGTTGATTGTTTTGGATGCAGGGTTGTGGATCTTTGCTCTGATCCAGTTTATGGTTATTCTTGTATTTCCATAATCTTCAGAGAATCTTGGCCAAACCTATGATGTTTGAATAAAATTCATAATTTTCATAGAAGAGTGAGATATACTGCAATAAAGACACACACTTGTCATGAATGAATTTTTTGAATGGTAAAGACTTAAACAACAATAGGCTGCAAACAACATTGCACCAAATATCATATCTCTGTTGCCTTCAGAAATGATCTCCAGGCAAAATGAAAGCACAGGAAACATTTTGCAAATAGGAAATATTTTGTAATTTTCTATCTTTTTCTAAACATATTTAGAGTAGGCTTGCTGGTACAGAGGTAGAGTTCAAGTGAGGAGGGGAGACTTTATTTTCAGTCTGATCTACTTCAGTGGGTACTATGGGGCTTAATTAATGTTTACAGTGCCTCAGGGGTCTTACCCACATTAAAGGTATAATAAGAAATATTCCTAATTAACTTCCTTCTAAAAACCTAAGTTTCATGAAGTTTTAAAGCAGAACAGTTGATGAATTTGTAAACTCCATTTATTTGAATCCCTGGAGTAGGAAAAGTTAGTGGGGAAAGTACAAAAGTCTTCAATTAATTTTCCTCAACCTGAGGGATTTAATTAAGATGTTAGGAAAAACCTGCAAGCTTCCTGTGGGTATTTCTTCTTTAATTTTCAGTTTCACAAAGAGAGAGCTTACAGCTTAGAACAGATTTTGTAAGGCACAAAGAGACTAATTCAAAAATAGATGTTAGTTTATAAAAATTGAACTGGGTGCAGATCAAATTTTCTAGACAAAATTCAGCAGCTACATGCAGCACTGTGTACTATATACATTCTGTAGGTTCCTTGTTTTGAATTTCTTTAGAAAGGATTGCTTAGGGTTGCAGAATATGTCTCACTGGCATAACTCAAGCACCATGTGGAGATACCTGAGTTATCTGTGAAAGAGCTGACTTGAGCATGGAAAGCTATGTGTGTCTGCTAGCTCAGAATTATATCTGAGTTAATTAGTCCTGGGGAGAAGAGGAATGTAGTGACTTCAGTGGAGCACAGTATAACACAGTGATACCCAAGCGACCTACTCTAGATATATCCTCCAGGAATACATTTCCAGTTGAAAAGTAGGAAACTGTTAAAAGGACCTACAGCACTGCCTGCATTGAAGTGTACCAAAGAGAAGTACTTGCATGTGCCTTCAGCCTGCATCTACACCCACAGGTAGGGGAAGACCTACTTCCATGTGCAGAACTATAACTTGTGACCAGGTGGAATCTTAACCAATGCTGACTTTATCTCTACCCATCCAACAAACCACTGTGGAGAGCTGCAAATGTACCATTTCCATGAGGACTGTTCACCACATGGCATGTGGGGGAGAAAGGTTGTAGTTTAGAAGACATCAGGGTTCATGAGTTCCATCCATGTAAGGAAACAGCAATTAAATAAGGATGATTGAAGACCAAAAAAAAAAAAAGAGTCAGAGAGCAAGAAATTGTATCCTACTCTTGGAGATTCTGTGTGAGCTTTAGAAGATAAAATATTTTTCTTAAAACTATATCCGGACAGGCAGGGAGTTATGTGCCATTTTGAGGGAGAGTCCTGGCTCTGAGCAGTGTTCATTCACACTCTTCACCAGCCTGACTTTCTAGCTTCCCCCACAATGCCACCATCAGGATCTGCCACCTCGCTGAGCCTGAAGAGATCTTCTGCCCCCCAAGCAATCACTACTCTCCCCACACCAAGAGGAGCCTGATGAGTGGGACTTAAGCTACATGATGATAAACCTTCAAGTTCCCTGCTAGCAACACTTTATTTAGACACATGAATACACCTATGGAAGTAAATGCTAAAGGCTAAGTTTTTCAAAATATGTTTGAAGGAACACCCAACTCCTATAGACTTCCTCAGTTTAAGTGCTCTTCTGGATTGGAGCCAGAGTGCTAATCAACTCACAGTCCTGAGCTCGTAATGAGGAACTTAAATCCCAACTGCTCCAGTGTGCTGCTTGCCTTCTCATTTGACTTTGGCCAAGAGTGTGCTATAGCATCTCTGGTTTTGGAATACTAAAGTTTCACAAGTGTTATTTTATATCTATTTTTGACAAGGATTTTGTTTGATGTGCAGCACAGCCTACAAAAATATCTCTTCAAACATGTAGAATTCCAAAAAGTGTGGTAATAGCTGTCTCACATGACATCTGTCTAGCATTAAATCTGAAGAATTGGAACCATTTGTTTGATGAGCCATGTAACAAAGATGAAAATTCATTCTTAGAATATCAGTGGGGATTTTTTTTTCTTTTTTAATGAAATGTGAGATGATTTCAACCAAAAATTATGTCTGCCAGGACACAGAGGCCTGCAGGCAGCTTATAAAATGTTTATAAAAATAAAGCACAGACTCATTAGAAGACTTCAGGGGTAAAATGCAAATAGTACAAGATTTATATGCTGTTTAGCCATATACAGGTGCTCCTGATGAAAAGAACCAACAGAAAGCTTGAGGGCATTTATGCAGACTCCATGCTTCCTGCTACATAGTAGGTTATTTGTCCTTGCACTTTATTCACAAATAATTTAAGCCCACAAATAATGTGACAGTTTGCTATAGAAATCACTAGGGAAGTGCAAAGTGGTCCCTCAGAGGTGCTAGACATGGATTTCTAGACACCCTCCTCCATAGGTCATCAAGGAACCAACAAACATGAGTAAAGACCCTCCATGCCAATGCAGTAAAACTGATCTCCATGAAATCATACCAGCTTGGATGGGATTCAATGAAGTAGATGATTTCAGGGAAAAAAATTACTGAGAAAAAGAAGTACAATAAACATAGGCTAGGATGCCAGTACTGCAAGCTGTTGTCAAACTTGACAGGGTTTTTACTGAGGTTGGGGCAAGTTGGCTGTGAGTCCATCAGAGGAAGATGGTGCATGCCATAATGCATCTAGGCTGCTGGGAGATAGCAATAAGACAGATGGAACAGATGAAATTTGTCTAGAAAATGATAGTATTGACAGGTGGAAGTGTCAGTATTTTCTCCTTCAGAAAAGACCCCAAAAACCTATTTGGCTTTAGATGCAAAGCTTAAGGAAATTAATGGTGCTGCTTCACCACAGTCATTGCATTGCACCAATCATGAGAAGCTCTTTGGCTCAATGCAAAATTTCAAAACCAAGTTCTCCTTTGACAACTTACTGAGATTTTTGTCTGTTTTCTGGATAGTGTCAAATATAATATGATCTTTCTTGCTCTCTCTGGCTCAAAGCATAACTCTGTGTTCAGCTGGCCAGATGGCACATATCAATAGTTTCCATTGCAGGCCCTGCTAATTTCTCATTAGTCCTTTTGTCTATTATATTAACAAAATAAATATAATTTGAACAGTAAAGAATAATTTTTATTAGTCACTTGGGAAAAAAATTAAAAAGTCTATTTCAGACAGTAACAGACTCAGGGAATTTGTTTCTCAGTTGTTCAGGACATGTTTAAATGCCTTGTTTATGTCTCCCATTATAAGTGGGAAAATAAAACAAGTCTGTTAGAAACTAAATAATGCTTTTTTATGACTCACCTCTTGGAGGTTTTTTGCTCCCATTGTTCTCGTTTTATTTAGTACAATTAAAATACAAAGGACAATGACTATCCATAGCTTTTGGCACATTACCAGTTATTTAAAATACAAGTCCAATACAGCAGAGCTCACACAAAACAAAATTAAATCAACTTAGCCAGCTAGTAATTCAAAGCAGTAAAATATATCCTGTCCCATTCATTCCCTCAATTCTTCCCAAAAAGCCTTAGGAAATAGAATGTCTTTGTAGTTTGCTTTAAAGGTCAGAAGACTGTGTTTGAATTTTTTCCTCTTTTAAACTGAGAGGACTCATGCTTGCATTCCTCTGGTGACACCAGAATCAGTTATGTCAGCAAAATCTGAAAGAAACAGTAGGGCAGCACTTAACAATACCTTAACATCCAGCCAAAATTCAGGAGACACAGATCTTGAAAGCTTAGAGAAAAATAGTATTACACAAGCTCAGTCAGTTGAATGCTGGCTCAGCACAACTGGGCACAAGAATGGTGGAGTCTGGGTAAAGCTCATTCAGTGGAAATAAATGCATACAGTGATTAGGGATGTAAGATTTTGGGGTTTTTTTTCAGTTTGTCCACTGAAGAAAATGAATTTAAATGTATTTAAATACAGCCCCCCAAATTAGACAGTTCAGATTCTAGAACTAAACTAAAGATGTTCCACAATTTGAACCCCGTCAACCAGAAGTAAGCATCTCTATGCTTATTTGGGAAAGCCATGAATAAGACCAAAGAAGTCTACAGAGCTGTGATGGAAGAGTTCTGGCAGCAGCCTCCTTCTGCCTTGCCACCCAGCTCTTTGCATCCTCCTTATATGTGGAATACAAGACCTTAAAAAGCCAAGAGCACAAGTGCCTTACCTCTTCAGTGAACACCCAATGGCCACAGGCTCTGGAGCCATCCTCTCTCCACTACTGAGTGTGAAAGGAGCCTGTAGCAAGAGCAGAAATTTGCCCCTTCCTCAATGCTCCCCGAGATTCTGTTCGTGGTACATATCCTGAAAAAACTTTCTCTGGGGATGTGTGTTTGGACTAGATTTTGCTACTATCCCTTTGAAGCCACCTGTGCACTATAGCTGGTGTGTGCTGTAGAAATCTCTGCCCTAGATTATGGTGGTGGAGTCCATTACAGGGTTCGTGGGACTGATATGCTCAAACTTCCTCAGGCTGGAGAGAGCTGAAGATGAATTTTGCACAAATTCAGTGAAGGTTCAGATGGCTGGGTGACTGTGGAGGCCATCACCATCCACAGACTCACACCTAGACCTGAGGAAATAAATTTATACACATCTACCTTTGAGGAAAGAAAAAAAAAACCACAAAAAATACTCCAGCTTAAATAGCTCTACAGATGTGGATTTGATTCAAGAATGTTTTCAGGCCAACAAAAATCATGTTTTCAGTGAATAATCTATTTGTTGGAAATAAATGGCCTCACCCTAATGGAGAGCCAACTCTTTTCCTGCTGCTGGAATAAACAATTCCTCTTTGTCCAGGGAGCAGGATTCACACCCACATGCTTCCAGGCTTCCTTCCTGAATTACCTCCTCAGACAGCATCCATCTCTGATGAGGGGGGCCACACCTGAAAATGGTATCTGTAAATATGCCGAGGAACACCCACTTTCACATCCACAGGGTGCCCCTTGTTGCACTCTGATCCCTAACCAGTGACCTGCCATGGTCTGTGCCAGCTTCAGTTTACAGCCCTCGCTGCCTGTAAAGCATCTGGACCAAACTCAACAGGGCTAAAAGAAACCACAATCTCTGGAAGCATCTTGCAGGAGAAACATGAAACAGCTATCATGACCACTTATGTGTGTTTCTTAAGGCAGGGAGTGCAGCTTCAGAGGCCCAGCCACGCTCTCCTTGTGTTCTGCTTCTCTGAAGTCTATTTAAAGTTTCCTTGCTAGGTGTCCTATTTTTTCGACTTCTTGACTCACATGGCAAATAGGGATCAGAGAATCAATAAATATGCATACCCTTTCCTCTCCCTCAAAGATATTCCAGGAACAGTGTTTTGTATGTAACACCGTGAGATCTTCAGGGAAAGCAAATAGAAATTGGAGAAACAGTCTGAAACCTGTGGACACACTTTTCAGAAAATCACCTTTTTCTTACTGCTGGGATATCAGATTAGCAAAATCTATTCTCTTTGATAATAATTGAGAAGCATTGGGAAAATCAGGGACAAGATTCTCCTCTCAGAGCTGTGGATGAAAATCACAGAAAACTTCAATGAATTTATACCCATAAAGTCAGACTCTCATTCTCTCATAGCCAGTCAGTGCTAACATGTTGTCCGGGACAGGTATAAGGGATCTCTGCTTCACATCACACAGCACATGAATTTTCAGGGGGTGGAGGAGAAAGAGTTTAGCTCTTCTCTGAAGTCAGTTTACATTTATTGCTCTCTTAATTAAAGCAGGGTGTTATTTTTCCAAACTGAAGTGGACTAGAAATACAATGGCTTCAGTGAGAGCTGAGAATAACTTCTCTGTGATGCATTAGCAGGATGAGAGAGGACTGAAAGGGGCTGCTTCTCAGAATTTGTTTACACATCAAAGAGTAAAACATCAAAACATTTTAAAACCCATTGCCTGATAGAAAATTCTGTTCCTGAAAGCATTTTTACCACAATGACAGTTGACTAAATATTGTGGGACTTCCCACCCTTGGATGTAGAAAAGAAACAAAAATTCTCTAAGTTGTCAGTGTGGACATTTTTTTTTTGTTATTATTTTTTTATTGCAGCAGAAAGAATAGCTTTGGAATCGCTCTCTTTTCTTGCAGAAACTAGCACTGTCTGGGCATCATACTTGATTTAACAGTATTTATAGCAGTACCTATACCTATATCATTGTTAAAGTTAAGATAAGTTGGTGTAAGAGAAAAGTCAAAAGTTTAATTTGGCACTTGCATCTAAATTAAATGCCATGGCTATGCTTCAGTGGAGTATATACAGGAATTGGCTCAGAACTGCTTCTGTTAAACAGCCACTTTTGCCAGGTTTAGTGACTCAATATTACTTATTTCCTGCCTAAGATTAACTTCTGATTTTATGGGTACTTTTTGTTTCTCTACTTTAATTAGCACAGATAAACAATTTCAAGGATACAATCCTTTAGACTGTCCTCAGGCAAAATGACCTCTTAAGAAAACACACATTTTGGTGCAGTAAGGACTGAGTCCATGCTGACATAGCACTGGCAACAGGAATAGAAGTTAAAATAATGGATAGTTGTATTGAAAAAAATAGTCTGGAAATTAAAGGCATCCAAACTTTGAACATTTTATTTCTATAATTCAGCTCCATGAAATACTCTTCAACAGTAAGTAAAGGATTTGGGCAACACTAGTAAGCTGCAAAAAGATTAATACCAATCAATCCTCACTTGTACAAACTTAAATGTGTTACTGTGCCAGTGTTTTCTGAATGACCAGGAAACAGATTCTGCAGGACAGCTTCCTTTTGCCAACTTGCAGGAAATAATAAAATATTTTTATTGCCCTGTGTTAAAATCTGACTAAGGGACTCTAAGAAGGGACCCAGATAAGAATGATCTTTTTTTCCCTCTTTATTTCCAGCTTTACCATGATGTGACTGAAGACTCATTTGAATAACTTGTGAAAAGATCACTAGGACTACAATTACAGGCAGTTTCATGCTGACCACAGATTTTTTTTGTAAATCAAAATTAGATCAGCTGCCTGGAGAAACTTTCCACTGTATTATTTGTAACAGCTTCAAGTTCTGCTTGTTAGTGCCTTCACTTGTAAGGAGTCTTATTATCCTTAGTCTGGAATGTGCACAGAAGGGAAGGCTTTTATTACAAGAAGATATCTGATCAGTTCTCATTTTAAAAAGGGAATTGTTAAATACTTTTAAAGTCTCAGTCTCTCAGGTTTACAGCAGACATTGAACTGCTCTTCTTACAGTAAGGAGCTATTAAACACTACTTACTGCTTACCAACAGTATGAAATAGACACGAGTCTTTTTTTCCCTAGTACCATGATTAGATGCATTAAAGCATATAACATAGAAAAAACTGAGTGGATGTCCACTCATTATCATTTGAGAGCAGATTTGAATTTGCCTGCACGAGGTGTTAGCTCATTTTCAACATGTGGCCTTAGCTTTCCTCCTTACCCATCTAATGCTCTTCTTGTGCAGTAGATTGTGCCTCCATTTCATCTGCAATGGTTACATAAGGTGTTCTAGCCTTATTAACAAAGAGATAAAGCCTTCTTTCACATAGAATCATAGAGTGGATTGGGTTGGAAAGGACCTTAAGGATCATCTAGTTTCTACCTTGTGCCATGGGCAGGGGCACCACAGACATAACCACAGTTCTTCTCCCTCTCTACACTAGGTAGACCTCTGCTCATATATCCCTGAGCTCTTCCTTAACTGGGCTAAGGAAGGGATGGAGTGCTGCCATATTCTCCTAGTCCTCACACAGAAGGACTCAGATTGCCAAATTGTCTTGTGTATTTCAAGTATTTTTCTGCTCCTACTTACTCTGTACATTGAAAATTTAATCCCTTAATCCTCAAGCTTCTGGCATAATGTCTCCTACAAGCCTTGCTCTGTCTTCAGATGAGGAAGGATCTTGTCTTAGAAAATCCTTATCACATTTCCTAGCAGGGCTTGCACTCTCTGAGCTGCTTCTCAGAACCAGCCACTAGGTACTCAGTGGGTGCTGCCATCCTCTGCCAGGACACATAGCCACAAAGTGACCTCACAACTGTGAGAATCACCTCAGTAAGGAAATTGAAAAGTATGCTATTCAAAAGCTGTGTTTAGTGTACATTTTAATTCAGTTCAATACGTATTACTATTTTAGGAAGCCTTACAGTGAGGTTCATCTCTTCTGGTCAAGGAATTTGAAAGTTAGAGGAATGGTTTGGATCAAGACAAGGCTTCTAGCCCTGTGCTTCCTTGATAGTCACTGAGAGAAACAGGCAACTCTTCATGGTGAACCACTGCATGTGAAGAGAGGAGCCTAAAACTCGTCTTACAAATTGCCTTCTCTCCCTACACAATCTAAGGCACCAAAGTTTACTGGTACAGATCTTGCAGAATAGCTTGGAAATATCCTTAGTTTGCTGAGAGGAATCCTCTGTGATTTTCCTATATTATCACAGAAAACAGGATGGACGTGACTAGTGTGTCAGGATAAGGGTAGATGCAAATGAAGCTGTGCCAGGGTAGGCTGCATGCTACACATTTCCAGAAGCAAGCCTGACAGTAGCCCCAGGTGACTGGGTGACATCCTAAGGGGCTGAAGGTTGGCTGAAGAAGCTTGAATGGTGAGATGATGTCAGCCCTTGGCAAAGCCCAACTCTGCATAGACACACAGTGAGATGAGTTGTGGCTCCTTCCTTTGAGCTCTACATCTCTATGGAAACCAGACATTTAAATACTAAATTTTTTACTGAGTGTTTGGCCAGAAATGGATTTCTAGGCATGAATGCAATGAGAATCAACACCACCTCTCTTATCAATCTATCCCATGCTAATGGCTGCAGTGTGCACTATCCTGCCTGACTGCTGTCAGCAGCAAATCTGTGTACATTACATTTTTTACCTGCCTTAGCAAGGGAGAGCACTGGTAGTTCTCCATTTGATGAGAAGAAACCAGACCCTAGAGAAACAGTAGGTAACGGACCAAGATCATATTGGAAATTTACATGGGCTCTGCCTACCCTTAAAATTGTCTAAAATGAGGAAATGCTTAAAGAATTGTCATTTATAAATTGCCATTGCATTCAGAATACATATGTACAAAATCCTAACATTCTGTAACAGTCTGAATTTTACATTTTCCTATTTCTGCCTCATAAAAGTCTGTACTATAAAAAATGATGGTATGTGCTTAACAGCAGACATGGTTTCAGTCTTTGAATCTGTATTAATCCTTCAAGTTTCTCTCTCACGGTTTATTATGTCATCGATATTTCAGTCTGAACAATCTACTCTTTTCCATATGTTCTTAGCAGGAAATGTGCATGAATTTAGAAACACAGCAAGACATATGATATTCAATAAGAACATTTTGAAGAGACACAAAAGAAAAAATCCAAATGAAAGTTCTTTCTGGCTTCCAGCCTCACTCAGTCAAACAAGAAATCCAATATCCTTAATTTGAAACTTTTAGTTACAGTAAAATATGTTTTGCTTTTCATTTATTCAGCTACATCTGAGATTTTACTGTGGATACAGACTTAGAGGGTGTTGCTTTATGTCTACGCACATTTAGGTTTTGTATTAATTTCTATAATCATGTGAGGTTTTTCTTAAGTTATATGCAGGCTTTAAATGAGGCTTTAAAGACAAGTCTTTGTATTTTGAAATTCAGTAAATATAGGGCTATGTGAGATGCCACAATTTGTTTTATGAATTACATTTCAGATGTTATGTATATATCAAATCATAGAATCATCAAGGTTGGAGGAAACCTCTAAGATGATCAAATCCAACCATTAAACTGCCACTCTGCTGTAACCTCTTACCCCTAAACCGTATCTTCCAGACCCAGATCCACATACGTCTTAAACACTTCCAGGGATGGTCACTCCACCACCTCCCTGGGCAACCAATTCCAGTGCCTGACCACCCAAACAGTGAAAAAATGTTTCCTAGCATCTAATCTGAATCTCTCCTGTCTCAGTTTATGACCATTCCCTCTAGTCCTCTCACTGCAGGCATGGCAGAAGAGATCATACCCCACCTCTCTACAACCTCCTTTCAGGTAGTTGTAAAGAGCCATGAGGTCACCCCTGAGCTGCCTCTTCTCAAGGCTAAACAAATCCAAACCCCTCAGCCCTTCCTCATGCAACAGGTTTTCTAGACCTTTTATGAGCCTTGTTGCCCTTGTCTGGACATGCTCCAGCACCTCAATGTCCTTTTTAAAGCGAGGGGCGCAAAACTGAACACAGTACTCAAGGTGTGGCCTCACCAATGCTGAGTATAGGAGGACAGGCTAAACAAATCCAAACCCCTCAGCCCTTCCTCATGCAACAGGTTTTCTAGACCTTTTATGAGCCTTGTTGCCCTTGTCTGGACATGCTCCAGCACCTCAATGTCCTTTTTAAAGCGAGGGGCGCAAAACTGAACACAGTACTCAAGGTGTGGCCTCACCAATGCTGAGTATAGGAGGACAATCACTGCTCTAGTTCTGCTGGCCACACTATTCTTGAGCCAACATGCCATGCCCATGGCCATCTTGACCACTTGTGCACACTGTTGGCTCATATTGAGCTGCTGTCAATCAGCACTCCCAAGTCCCTTTCTGGCGAACAACTCTCCAGACATTCCTCCCCCAGCCTACAGAGCTGCATGGGGTTGTTGTGTCCCAAGTGCAGGACCTGGCACTTTGCCTTATTGAACCTCATGCAGTTGTCCACGGCCCATTGGCCAAGTTGGTCCAGGAGTTGCAGAGGGTGCTAAGGTCTCCCCTGAGCCTCCTCTTCTCCAGGCTGAACACCCCCAGCTCCCTCAGCCTCTCCTCACGCCACTTGTGCTCAGTCCCTTCACCAGCCTCGTTGCTCTGCTCTGGTCTTGCTCCAGCACCTCAATGTCCTTTGGAAAGTGAGGGGCCCAAAACTGAACACAGTACTCAAGGTGTGACCTCACCAGTGCCATGTACAGGAGGATGATCTTTTCCCTAGTCCTGCTTGCCACACTATTCCTGATACAGGTCAAGATGCCATTGGCCTTCTTGGCCACCTGTACACACTGTTGGCTCATATTGAGCTGCTGTCAATCAGCACTCCCAAGTCCCTTTCTGGCGAACAACTCTCCAGACATTCCTCCCCCAGCCTACAGAGCTGCATGGGGTTGTTGTGTCCCAAGTGCAGGACCTGGCACTTTGCCTTATTGAACCTCATGCAATTGTCCATGGCCCATTGGCCAAGTTGGTCCAGGTCTCTCTGTAGAGCTTTTCTACCCTCAGGCAGATTGACACTCCCACCCAACTTTGTGTTGTCTGTAAATTTACTGAGGATGCACTCAATCCCCACGTACAGGTCATCAACAAAGATGCTAAATAGGACATAATAACATGATGTAACTGTCTAAAAATACTAAATGTTATACACGTTATATCAACAAGAAAATTGCAAATGAATGTACAGCATTGTCTGAACCCAGAAAAATGATTTCCAGATATTTTTCCCATTAAGAGTGAATTAAATAAACTGCCACAGACCCTGAGCATTCCTCCCCTGTGACCCTGCATCTAGGAAGATGATGGAAGAAAATAAGAATTTGCTACTGCAGAAAAACAAGGAAACTCCAGTCTCCAGGGCCTAGTAAGACCATGAAGCAGAGGTGAGGGCAATGGAGAGGGGAATGGGAAAAGCAGGAAGGACAGATCATGGAGTTATGCAAGCCAGAGTTGCACACTAAGTTAATCAGATATGCTGCATAAGTTTATTTAGTCCCATAAAACTTGGTAAAAAGACTATTTATTTGACCTCCATAAAAAAAAAAAAAAGAAATAAAGAAAAAAATCTTTACAATAGAGAGTGACTTTTCTTTTTTAGGGGAAAAGACTGGGTTTTTTCTACTTTCTTTTTTTTTACTTATTTGCATGCAATGTTTTATTCTATACCCTTCTTTTTCAAGGTGACCAGTGTGAGGTATTAAACCCCTCAAAAAATATCAGTTCAGGGAGATGGTGCTACCAGTGACTTTATGTCTTTGCTTGATGGTTGTAGGTCTCCAGGCAGGCAATGAATTGCCCACTGAATGAGGCATTCTGCTCAAGGGTGTCCACAAGATCCACAGTCTGAAGGGAACAGATAGTCTGGGTCAGGAATGTATCTTCTACATTCTTCTCCACTACCCCAAAAACTGAGGTGGCATTGGGTTTTGTTACATCATATAAGGATTTATCATGGTGATGCAGCCCCTCAATTTGTAGGGCCTGATGTTGTTACTAGTGTCAGGCTACACATCCCATGTCTACTCCAGTCCTGGCCCTGCCCCATCCTTGTCCTCTGCCTGACATGTTATCAGTATGAGACCCATAGGTCTACATCCCCACAGGATAGAAAACCACCAAGGGTGAACACTTCTAGATCCTGCTAGGATCACCGGAAGCAAAACTTAACTACATAAGCTGGAAGAATTTAAATTTAGTTATTTAATTATTAAGATAATTAAAATTTTTAAATTATTCACAGAAGGGTCAAAAGTTTGTTTCAAGGCCATACATAGACAGTATTTTTGATCAAGATCAGCTGTTCTCACACTGTGTTCTGCAGACAGTCCTTTGTGGGGCATGAATCAATGACAGACAACAGATCTGCTGTACCCTGTCACCTCTCTACTACTGCAATCTGATGAAGCCTGTTTTGGGTGCTCTGCCAGAGATTTTAAAAGGGTTTTTCTGTCACTTTTCTTTCCTGACTCGAAATTGGTTTGAACCTGAGAAGGATGGCTCTGTGTCAGCAGCAAATCAGAACCATATTCACTATTCCAGTTGGCAAAATATTCTTCTTTTTCCTTCTTATTAAAGGAGCCTTATATTCCAGAGAAGGTGGATCTCAAGTACATGCCTGTACAAAACTGCAATGTGAACTGAAATTGAAAGTTCCTGCACTGTAAGTTTCTTTGGACTGTGGTATGTAGAAAATCCAAATTTTGTCTGTCGATATTTTTTGTGTTGTAATTGTGTAGTCTATGTGTACCAGGTCTGTAATTTTAAGATAGCCATAGGCAAACATGGCAAGGCAGCACATGTATAAATCACTGGTTGTGACAGGTGTGGGCCACTGTAACAAATCCTCTATACTTTAAATTAGTCATAAATACATGCCTTTCACCGAGCAGCCTCTCACTCTCATAAAAAATAAGGTGACCATAGAAATCAAATGTGATTTAATTTGGTATCTTAAAATGAAAGACATATGTGGAGCCAGAATCCATTGGTGAATCCACCAAATAACCCACGATTTTTAAATTGTTATTAAAAGAAGAAAGGGCTTGCATCCCAGGGATGCAGCCACCATCATTAAACTTTTTAGTTTGTTTGGGTTTGTTTTCTTTTCCTTTGCACACGGAGAATGTAAAGTTCAACTATTGCTCCACATATGTCCTGGCAAGGCTGTTGAACAGCAAACACCCCCAAGTTCAGCCAATGCTCCATTCCTCCGTTCCTCAGGGAGTTCTTGTTTCATGTGTTTTTCATTTTAAGTTCTGCCTCCTTGAATGCTATTTCCTCTCTTTTGCTTTTCACCAAGGTCAAAGAAATCTTTAGCAAACAAAAAAATGTGAATATCCAGTCATCTACTGGAAGTGTGCCCATCTAGTGTCTAAATAATAAGTTAATAGGTTCACGGAGCAGTCCTACATACACTAAGCGGAGCGCAGCAGAAACCTTCATCTGAGTACTTCATCCCAGCTAAAGGGACAGTACTTAGAGGGCTCTTTTGTCTTGATTATGAACTGCAGAGAAATCAGTTTTGCAGAAATCAAAATTCTAGCAAACAAGACTCTCCCAAGCCCCTGGGGTATGTGACAAGACACAGACCTTCCCTGTTGGCCTTCACTCATCTATGAGCTGGAGCTGCAGAGACCCCTGCACAGAGGAAAAATGGTGGTAAGCAGTTGGAAAGCCCAGCTACTGAAAATATGTCTCAGATTTTGATAATACTACATGAAAATCATAGGGATAAAGATTCCATATAACTTATTCTGGATGTTTTGGGATATATATGGTGAAGATTACCTATGGAAAAAAAAAAGTGGTTTAATAATAGCATTTACAAACTGACGTCAGATGCGCTGTTGAAGCTGCCTGAAAGCCAAAACTCACTACCTAACAGGATTTGTTACAGGTGATGATAGGAGATACAGTATTCATGGGGCTCCTTTGCTTCTGCAGACACAAATATGCATTTGGAGATTGAGCTAGTCAAGCAATTAACAGTTACCGATATTTCTTACAAATCTGGGTTTACTTGTTCATCAAAAGTAGAATTCAAACTCACACTAGCCTGCGGGTGATTCTACCAAGTTGAGTGTCTGAGCTGTGCATGAGCTGTATGTAAAGGAAGTGAGACCCAGAAGAGTTCTGGACTGCCTCCATCTCCTCCAACTGCCTTGCTGAACCAGCTTCCATAAACTGATAAGGTTCTGTCTTAACAGCATTTTCAGTGTGATGGATGGCTGTTCCAGAAATGTAGGACTCTTCTGGTTAGAAACCTCCTTGTTTCCGGTTGAAGTAATCTATGTCACAGAATAGCACCGGGACTTAGCTGTAAATTCCCCACCTGATACATCCGAGGAGTACGTTTATATTCTCCACAGGCACAATCACATATTGTGTCATCTGGTAATCAAGTAGTCTGTTCCCAGGTCTTTTTTCAAAGTTTCCTGCTTGGGGAAAAATTATGAGTACTAAAGTGCCTGACCTCACCTTTTGGGTTGTTCAAATTCATCCCATTTCTATTATTCCAGTCCTGAAGCTTATCCAATTCTTCCTGTATACTCTACTCCTCCATATTCACACTACATATTGCATTATCAGAAAATTTCATGAGCACACTACTACTTTTTTTGCCAAAGTTGTTAAAAATGTTAAATAGGATCAGTCCCTAGACACGTCTTGGAAGAAATCCACTAGTAACTTCCTTTCAGTTTGGTATTTCTCTTTTCAACATGATCTTTCTTGTTTTTTCCACTTTACAATTTTTCTGCTAATCTAAATTTCTCCAGCTTAATGAGCAATTTCCTATGCAGCACTGTGTCAAATGCTTTCCTGGTAGCTCATTCTTTTAAAAATAAAAATAATTTTCCAGGTCATTCAGACATGATCTACTTTTGTCATTTCATTTCCATCTTCATGTCCTTATTTGTTTTTATCTAATATGTATTTTGAAATTTAACATAGTCTTGAAGCCAGACCTGTGGCTGACAAGACTTTTCCACTTTTTCACTTAAATTAGATCCAACACTTGCTTTTTTAAGGAGAACCTTTCATCTCTGATAAACACATTGAAAATCTTTGTTAGCAGACTTGCAGTTTCTTTACCCAGTTCTTTCATAGTTCTTCCACTTCAAGCTGACTCAGACACATTAATCTCTTCAGTTTGGTGTCCACCTTAGATGTGGTTAATTCCATTTCCATTCTCATATTCCCATTAGCAACCCAACCTTGTTTAACATCACCATCTCTGTTGAAATCTGAGCCAAAGTATTCCTCTTAGGGCCATATTTGTATTATGCTTAACTTCTCCATCTTTCCTGTGCAGTGCTTATAAATCATCATTTTGTTTGTATGGCTAAAATAATATCTATTTCATTTAGCTATGTTTGAAAAATCCAACTTCGTTTGTCTTTTGGCAATTCTTATTTTGTCCGTACACTTCCTGGCCTCTAAGACATAATTGTGTTAGCTGAATAGTACTCTCTTTTTCCATACTACAAAGTATGTCTAGTCATTCTGAATATGTTATTTCTGAAGTAAACATCCAGCTGAGTCTAGATCCCTTCCCTTAATTACAGTTGAGGCCCCAGAGAAAAGTTGTACATTTGTCATTCAGAAATTCCAGTTCCCTTTTACACTCAAGTCCATGAGTTTCCCAGTTCAGTGAACTACATATTTGAAACTGAAAATGGCAGTTTCACTTTCAACTAGAACTACCTCTTTTTATCTTTACAATTAATTTAAAATTAATTAAGTCTCTTGATCTGGTACAACCAGTTCTTCTCCAGAGTCCAAAGTAGTAATCCAAACTGCATGTAATTGAATGATCTGTATCTGGTTTAAAGTTTACTTGGTGAAAAAGACTGTCAGCTGTCTGGGATATTACACACTTTAGCACAATTCTTGGTAATATTTCTAACCGGAGTGAAAAGGCAGAGATTTCTATCCAGAATCCAAGTTGCTATAAATCTGTATTGCTCTACTGAAACTAGTAAAGCTACACAAATTTAAGCAGACTCTTTGTCATGACAAACCAGATCAGACACATGACAAACACAGGACACTTTGGTTCAAACTACAGGGCTGGCTGAGCTGCCTCATTCTCTGCAAGCTTACACAACCCAGAAGGACTTTGCATGGCACCATTTTTAAGTCTTATCCCCTACAGCATCAAATGAGGACACTCCTATCACTCCTGCTGCCATTGAAAAAGCATCTCATATAACTTACTGTCTTTCATTTGCTTGCAAAAGAAGCAAGGAAGTTTCATTAACTATGTTGAAGAAGCTGAAGGCCCTTTTCATGGTCACATGTTTTCTCTTTGTTGCTGTTTGTACAGGTGCAGTGAAAAAGACTCAGAGGGTGTATTCACATAGACAGAATTTGAGAAATGCCACTTTAAATTGTTTGAAATCAAAGGATTTGGTAGCTCATAAACAGGAGCTGTTTTTTCCTTAGGACTGCAAATCTAAATATATGGAGCCACCTTCATGTACAAATACATTCAATGTACACATTAACATAGGCTGCCCTTGTGGATTGTGGGAACAGGTACTTTTCATTTACGCTCACAGAGAATAGCAATGCTAAAAAAAGAAAAAGAAAAAAAAAGAAAAAGTCTCACAATCAAGAAGTTTATTTGTATGCTGAAATAAAGGTATCCAATGAGGATGTCAGGAAGCCTGTACTCCATCCAAACTGATCAATTCAATGTTTGCTGTAAGTATACTTCCAGACTAGCATCTGGAAATCTTAAATGAACAGAGGTAGACATAGGCACCCTTACACTCTGGGAAATAATAAAAGATGGAATAAGAAAATGTTTGTGGACGAGATCATCAGCTGGTATAAATCAGCACAGGTTTAATAATCCCAAAAGAAGTAATGCCAGTTTATGCTAAAGTCCTAGCTGGCTCCTGTAGCTTTCCTTTGTGATTAATTTCAGTGCAATCATTTGCTGGAACATGCTCTTGGACCAAGGCTCCTGCAGCATTACTTTTACAAATCTCTTGTGCTCTTGGGCCACTGCCTGTAGCACACCCTTCTGAATTAGGTCTGCCTTTCTCCAAACAGAAAGCTCACAATTTGGGATTTTTTTTAAATGATATATTAAAAAACAACAAAACCAAAATTTTTGCTGACTAGTTACTTTACACATATCACTCTCAACTCTTCTATGAATCAATGGCACCTGACTTCTACGTTCTTTGCCATTCTTTGATTAGGCTATCCTTAGGATGGCCAATGTTGGTATTTCCACTCCTTGTGTAATGCAAGCTCCCACTGAATCTGAGTGGAAATCCATCTTCATGGTAGTGCAGAAGCAGCCACAGGGCTGCTGCAAGGTGCCTCCATTGCTGAGGATGTGACAGCTGCTGATGCAGTTTTGCCCTATCTGGCACCCACTCACACAAGGCCCTGGAAGGGTCCTGGCACTCAAGAGCCACCACAGCACAGGTCAGAACAGCCAGTACTCCTATACACTTCTTTTTGCAAATCACCCTAGGAGGTCCCCAGAGCTGGAGTCTTTTGCCAGGTGAGGGTACACAGGTGGCCGTGTCAACTTCCTAGTGGTGACCTAAGTCTGCCAGCTTTGCCTCCCTGAATGCAGTGACCCTAATGAGTTCTCTCCTACTGGGACCTCAAGCACCACACCTGGCCACCTGCCTGCCCTGAAAAGGCCAACAGAGCCTGACTTGGGTCATCATGGATGGAGAGAGAAGTGACAGTACTCTCTCGAGGCTAGAGAAATGTCACCATGAGAGGCTGTGCACTCAAAGCTCCCTCATTGGAGCGTATGGTTCCACCTTGCAACCTCATGCACAAGCACTCTGTGGTGTAATGCAGCCAGATCCTCACGCACAGAAGACAATTCCCAAGAAACCAGTCCAAGGGCACACTTCACAGCCATCATGCACCTCCCCAGCCACTCCATGCGGCCATGGCTGACACATTTTCTTCTCTATGCATTGACCACAGGAAAAAAAGGACAAATTACCTAAAATATTGTCTGTTCATTCATACATTGCAATCAGGCACTCTTTGAAACCACACAGACACTTGTGAGTTTGTTTATCACAGTGTGTGTTCCCTTCCCCTTCTTCCTCATCTCTCTTCTCTCTTCTTCCCTAGTCCATCCAGAACACATGAAGAAATGTAGGGAACCTACCTGTACAAGGTCATGACTTACTTCAAGGCCATGGTAACTCTTAGAATATTCTCCAAAATCATCCCTCAGATGGGGATGTCATTGCTCCTGCAGGAAGGAGAGCTCACAAAAGTGTTCAGAACTGCAGCCTGCTGTTAGATGGCAGCAGTTCAGTTGTCCTTGTTCACCCACAGACAACTCATATTCCCCATTACAGGAGATAAGTACAAGTCTGTACAGTCTGCAAGTGTTCAAAGACACCAGGGACTTGCTAAGAGCCCGTAAGTGTTGGCACAAACTCATTTCCTTCAGGGCACTGGACTAAATGCAGATATGCCCACTCTTCTACTTATGAGAAACTGAGCTGCTGAAATGTTGTGGGGGATGCCTAAAGAAATGAGCCAAAAGAGCACTTCACCACACAACACCTACCAGCAGCACAAGGCCATCGTGATTTTCAGCACTACAAAAGACACAGAAGATTGTCCTTTCAGTATTATGCACACTTCCTCTGTGACAGCAACTTGAAAATGTCTTTTCCTGGGTGCCTTGGGTTTGTGTTTCCAGGTCTGGATTTGCAGAAGTATTAAGTACTCATATGGTTTTGAAATCACCATATGGAGATATTCCAGATTGGAAAGAACTGAAAGATCTGATCTGATTTTGAAGTTGGGTATAACATTGAAGTTGGCCCTGCTTTAAGCAGGGAGTGGATCAGATGGTGCCTTCTAACCAGAATTATTCTCAGACTTCAGTTGCCACTGCAGTCACTAGATGCTCTGCATTGAACAGACATGTGCTCCAAAAAATCAGAGATTTTTTGCTTGGCACCCAAAATTATTTGGAACTTTTGAAAATAATACATTTAAACACTGTTCTATAAAATGGAGCAAAATAATGCCAACACAATTCACAGGCAGGGGTTGAAGATTGCTTATTAATAGCACAGGTATTATTTTATAAGCAGTAGGAAAGACTCTGAGGAAATCAGCAATTTACTACTGAGACCAGGGTTGTGGTATGTAAAGGGACAGAGCTCTTTATGGAACCATGATGCTTAAACATAAAGCTGAAAGCTCATTCATTAAACCTTCTCTGTTCAGTGTTGCTTCTTTGACCTCATGTAATTAAAAACTGTAGCAGGTTTGGGGTTTTTAAAATTTATTTTGCACTCATTGGCATTTATCTTTTTTAAGTTATGTTTCAACAAGCCATGCCAATCATCTAGATACAATTTTGCTTCAATATTGAAACAGCCATTTTTTGGTATTGCCTGGTTTCATCAAACTTACACTTTTAGGTTATGAAAATGGAGGTCTGGAAGCTTACAATTACAGCAGATGCCTTGAATCTGAGTCTGAGTCAGAGTCAGTATCAACAGGATAGAATGAAAGCACTAGAAAATGCTATAGGGTGTAGACACACTCATGTGTCTGGGTTAAATCCACTCAGCAATTAATCAGGTTAAGAAGTCTATTGAAGTAACTGAGATTTCATTTAACACATTTCTCATGGTTAACTACTAATAGTGATAGCGGAACAAGCTTTCAAGACTAAAAATAGAAATAATTCATATTACAAGTTTTGCTTGAAGCTCAAAAATGAAAATGCTGTGAGAACAAGGGAATGGGAGCCTAATGAAAACATCCCTCTTTACGTCTCTCTGAAATGCCATGCTGAGAAGCAGCACTTGCTTTCTCTAACACACAGAAACCTTTTTGCCTGACAGAACAGTAGACAAAAATGAAACAAAGCATTCGTCTCTCCAATGCGCACATGGGATGATGACTTAAATTACAAAGTTTGAAGAATTTGGGACTTAGCAAACTTGAACCTTGCCCAGGGCTTCTTTTTCCCCCTGAATAATAAGTTCAGAAAATGTGAAAAAATAAATATATTTCCCCTGTTACACAGCATATAAACAACATCTTCTCTTTTGAATGAGATAAAAACACTTTTGGAATGAAAGGTTTTTCCCTTTGAACAGGGAAGAAACCCTTCTAGCGTGCTCCAGCCAAGGGAAAGTCTTGCAGAGATTGAGCTGTCTGGTTCCATTCTAAGGTTGCTGGCAGAGACCATGTGGCAGGATTGATGTTGCATTAATTACCAGGCCCATGGACCCTCCGACCCCACTCCATCACGAGACATTCTGGCAATGGATCTGAGGAGTGCTGGCACTATCTTGTCCTGAAGACCTGAAGGCAAGTTGTTGCCTGAACTGCAGGTAAAATGAAACATGTTAATAAAATACACATTTCTCTGGCATTCAGGCTGTCTGGGAGATAGCTGTTTAATGTATTGCAAACTCTGTTGCTAATATCTGACTTTAACAAACATGATTACAGAAAAGACAGATTTTTGTGGTATTTTGGTTTGCAAATATTCATAATACTCATATTATTTTAATAATAGACATATGTTATCTGATATGTTTTTCCTTATCAGTTGATTATGGTTCCTGATTAGTTGACAATGGTCTTCAACCTTACTTATTAATCTTCCATAGGAGAAAGTAGCATCAATGTAAGAGTGTTACAGCATGCAGTGCCAAATGGTGCTGGGCCCACAAAGAGTTGTGCTCCATCTTAACTTTCCTGGACTTCTGGAGTAGATAGAACAGTGCATCACAGTTACATCAGCTGGCACTTTTTAGCAACTAGTCTTTTCAGGTGCTATATTTCAGCTGGCTTAATTTGAATTGCACTGCACCAGCTTCCAGAAATTTGGAGGACTAGCATGATCAATTCTCTGCAAATTCTTTAAGCCTGTCTCAGTTTGCACACTAAAAAATTAAACACTCACTCACTTCACTGTGATCACTACCTAATTGATTCATTCCTGTCTTGCTTGATTGCATTGCCATTTTAACTCAAAATCAGACATAATAGCTCAGAAGATGGAAGCCATCAAATGACTTTTTAACCAGCACCACTTCCTTTGATTATCAACCTTGACTACAAAAACAGCAACAAAGCCATAAGACTGTACACTGGTCTTCTGTATGAACTGGAAGAGCTGCTGAATTTGGCATCATCTCACTATAAACACTAGAATAAGAGATTGGATACCTGAAGTCCAAAGAAATATTGTTTGCAAACAATAAGCAACACTAAAAGGAAACCTTTTAGCTCAGTCTATATATAGTTCCTTAATCCATGTGGGGTTTAAACCAATATTTGGCTTTATATTCCCACAAAGTGATTGTGCAAGCATTATAGATTTTAACAATGTTTATATAACCAACATGAAATGCAAGATAAAAAACTTGATAATTACATATCACTTTTAAAGATACAAGCAAATTGTTTAAGTCTTTCAAATCAAAGTTATAATGGATTGCAGCTTTATATGTAGTCAAAATAGAGATTTGTGGATTATGATTTTCTTATGGCTTGTAGATCTATTTTTAAATATTTTTAAAAATAAAACATCCCATGATTAGCCCTTTCAATTACTGCATCACATAGTGTTTTTTACAGACTCTAATTATATCTTAGATTAAAATTCAAAGCACCTGCTCGTGTGGATCACACTAATTTCAGCCTTGAGTATTTTGATACAAAGAGCTATAATCAGTGAGAACCAAATGATTTCCTATTCTCTGCACCACACCTTCTCAGATGAGTACAGCTAGATATCTCCATTTCCTTCTTTTTTTTGGTGTTAAGATTATTACATCTTTTATTTAAAGATGCCTTTTTAATGCTGATAGATGTAGTATATTTACTTTTACTTAAATCAGATGGAGCATTTAAAGCAGATATTAGCTTTTAAAATAACAGTCATTTTGATTTTAAATAGCAGATGAATAGTGTAGCTTTCTTCTGTTAGCTCCTCTTTTCATTTTAGTGTAGCTAATATAAATACTTTGTTCCTGGCTTTTAAGAAAACTGCTCTTTAAAAACCCTGTAATTTGAGTTCAGGGATTTAAATGGGAACGCATACTTAGTTGAAAGTTTTTGATGTGCTTCGTTCTCTGTTATTATTCATGCACTTCTCTACCCATTAGGGATGTGATCCAAAGCCCATGGAATCAATGGGAAGACATACAGGTTTCTCTGGACTTTGGGTCAGTCTTTAGTACTGTATGAAGAAAAGGAATTGTTGAAATGCCTATGTAGATTCTATAATAGTAAAATATGGATAGCATACTTACTTTTTGATGAGCATAAGATAAGATCTGACTCTTTGCCCAACTACACTGGTTTTAAGCCAATAGGACAACATTATAGGACACAACAGAACACTGAAGAGCCATGATGGGGCACTGAATCAGGCCCATCACAGCCTCCTGAGGCCCTTCAGAGCAATCCAGTTACTCTGAATTTTATGCAATGATCTACTTTGCAATAACACTGTCTGCTGAAGCTGTGGGGGTGGCCCAGCAGTTCTGCGACAGAGTTGCTTATTTTGTTTCTCCCCCATGCTGTGCTGGAACTTACCCCTTTGCCCTGCTGCAGTGGGCAGGTTTCTGAAGGCCCATGAAAAGCCACCTGACTCTCACTCCAGAGTATATTAATGCAATGACAATAGATTTAATGACATGTCATATCAGAGTTAGATCAATCTTTTCAGAAATCCATCATTTTTACACTCTATGTTCCTCACTGTGATTAATTAGCTGTGAATGCATTTATTAATATTGTTCTTCCCTTTTCTATATCATGCATTAGAGAGGTAGAAAAGGTAAGTTCTTTGTGGAAAAATTCAGCCCTTCCATATAACAAAAACGCCATACGTCCCTGGCATGTGCCAAACCCTTCTAGTTTTCCCTAAACACTCTAAGAAATTTGTGCCTGAGTGTTGTACAGTGAGCTTTCCATCACCTGCAGACAGCTGTTCTGTTTTAAGACAAATAGTAGCATGGGCCAGAGATATCCACTAGACTCTCACGGACAAGACTAGTAGCTCTAATTAAACATAAGATGTTTGCTGCGATCAGCACTTTCCAGTACTTTCTTACCCTATTTTCATCTCTACTTAGATGCACATAGCCAGCTCAAGTCTCTGACTGCTGTGGGAGAAGGAGACCTGTCTTTAAAGGGCATGAAGCATGCAGGAGCCGTGTGGAGGCACTGAGACAGCTCTGTGACATTGGGCCTGCACTCCCCTGGCTCTGGGAGCATCTCACCAGCTCACAGCACTGTGCTCCCATTAATAAGCTGGTCTCACGAAGGATAAGTTTGGGACAAGGATCAGTTTTGTTTCCTATTGTCCAGAGTTTCCAGTCTTGCAGGTATATCTGGACAATTGAAGCTGCCAGCCTGCAGACTGCTGTAGAGCAGACCCCAGCAGCCTCTAGCACCAAGAAACCCAGAAGGAGAAAAACAATTAACAGCAGTGGCACTAAGAACAAAAAAAGCAATGCAAATTTTGTGCATAGGACCCAGGGCCTTATTTCATAAAGTCTCACCTCTCTGCATAGTAGATGCACGAAACTCGATGTCTGCGTAAAGGAACTGAAGAGCTGAGTCAACCCTGCTGAGATGTAAGCCACTGGTTCCAGAAAGTCTAGGTGTTTCAAACATGGTGCTTACATGACTAAACTACTTCTTCAGCTTTATTTAGCTACTGCTACTGCTATCAAAGTAAACCACATGTTTCAAATCTATTCATTATGGACTTGTGGTGGGTTGACTGTGGCTGGATGCCAGGTGCCCACCGAAAGTGGGCCCACTCTCCTCCTCAGCTGGACAGGGAAGAGAAAAATTAGAATAAAAGATGTGTGGGCTGGAATAATGACCAGGAGAGATCACTCATCAGTTACCATCACAGGCAAGACAGACTTGACTCAGGCAAAAATTAGTTTAATTTATCACCAATCAGATCACAGTAGGCTAATGATAAACAAAAACTAATTTTTTTAACACCTTCTCCCCACCTCTCTCTTCTTCCCAAGTTCAACTTCACTCCCAAATTCTCTCCCTCCTCCTCTTCCCCAGTGGCTCTGGCAGACAGGGAATAGGGGATGTGGTCAGTTCACCACATGCTGTCTCTGCTGCCCCTTTCTCCTCAGCGGAAGGGCTCCTCACACTCTTCCCCTGCTCCAGCATGGGGCCCTCCCATGAGAGACAATCCTCCATGAACTTCTCCAGTGTGACTCCTTCCTGGCTCTGCAGTTCTTTATGAATTTCTCCAGGGTGGGTCCCTTTCATGGAACCAGTCCTTCAGGACCAGACTGCTCCAGCATGGATTCCCTGTGGGCCCACAAGTCTTGCCAGCAAACCTGCTCCAGCATGGCCTTCCAATGGGGTCACAGCCTCATCTGAGCATCCACCTGCTCCGGTGTGGGGTCCTCCACAGGCTGCAGGTAAATATCTGCTCCACCATGGACCTCCATGATCAGCAGGGGAATAGTGTCTGTCACCACAGTCTTCACAAAGAGCTGTAGGGA
>NW_008664137.1:3143-6499 GCF_000695815.1 Acanthisitta chloris | reverse complement strand
TGAAGGGAAATCTCAGCTACAGCAGCTGGAGACTCTCCTCCCGCTCCTTCTTCACTGACCTGAGTGTCTGCAGAACTCTTCCTCTCACATATTCTCATTCCTCTCTCCAGCTGCAGCTGCCATTGAACAGTAACTTTTCCCCCCTCCTAAATCTGTTATCCTAGAGGCACTACCACTGTTGCTGATGGACTCGGACTTGGCTGATGGCAGGTCCATCTTGGAGCTGTCTGGCATCAGCTGTGTTGGACACAGAGGAAGCTTCTAGCATCTTCTCACTGAAGCCATCTCTGTACCAAAACCTGTCCATGCAAACCTAACACAGGGTTTATGCTTCATTTGATGGGAAATTCTTTTTTGAAGCAAGACAAAATCTTGTGGTAGTCAAACTACTTTATTTTTTTAGTTACACAGCTTTAAAAAGCACCAATGTTTTTTCCATAGTGGAAATTAAAGTGTAACTGATGTTTATTATTTGAAATTTACTGCCACAATGAAAGTCTCCCTACCACCTAGTAAGTGCAAATATTAGTAAGTTAAAAAGATGGCAACATAGATGTTATTCAAAGGAATAAATAAATCAAAGCTCTGCGTCCTCAGAGAGCAATACTATGGCATTTTCCAGAATTAAATTGCATTATTATAAGAGCTTTAAATTAAGCTCCTACCCGTGACCTTTAAACACGGTGATTGCCATTATGCCTGCTGAGGAGGTTGTGGAGGGTTTGGAAACCCTGTGCAAGATTGATGGGCTATAACACGTAATCAAGTATAGGTTCATTTAGCACAGCTGCTGAACAGAGGGCCTAACACCAGGTTATCACAGGGAGTGCCCTCTCTTCTCTTCCAGACAAATCAGTGTTAGCAGTGGGAGGTAGGCTTGTTAGTGCTATGGAAAGCATCATGGTGTCTTCCTGTGATGGGGCTGGAAGAAGATGCAGAGTTTAATAGTCATGCATCTTTTTTAGACAGTGACCAAGAATATGCAGAACCACGTTGACAAAAAAAGCATCCGATATATAGCTTTGGTCTTAAAGTATTTCTATGGGCACAACCCAAAAGAAAAACTATCCCAAAGACAGTTAATAAGCCAGAAATGCTGTGGAAGTATGTTTTCTTAGGCCAGGTAAAACCTCATACAATGCATACTTAAAGCAAAAACACGTTTTTAAAAAATCTGTAGAGTACAAGTGCACAGAGGTTAAAAAAAGCAGTCCTTTTGCTCTCCATGGCATTCTGTTCTCAAATGTACCTACTGACATTTAAAGACCTTTCTCATACCTTATGTCTTACACACTTTCATATGCTTATCTTCTGTGTTATAGAATTATCTTCAAGTGTGAAAAAAGGAAACACTTTAGAGCAATAAAACAAGGCCCTGATGTACTGTATGGTTATGAGGAGCCAATTCTGAAAATGTACTAATATGACCTGTTTTCCATGAGAATAGGCAAGGACTTCTAGGTACAAGTGTCCAGAAGTGTGTCTATCACACTGGGGACCTTAAGAAAGCATGTGAAGTCCCAGAACTGAATGAATCCTCCAGCATTTGTTGTTGGCAATCATGGAATCATAGAATCAACCAGGCTGGAAGAGACCTCAAAGATCATTGAGCCCAACCCTACCGTCATTACTAGACCATGGCACTAGGTGCCACATCCAGTCTCATTTGAAAACCTCCAGGGATGGTGAATTCATCATGTCCCCGGGCAGCCCGTTCCAATGATTGATAACTCTCTCCATGAAAAATATCTTCCTAATATCCAATCTAAACCTCCCCTGGCAGATATAGGAGTTTCCAAATCTTTGGGGCCTGCAAGAAGGGATCCAATGACTTACTGATCCACCTCCCAATGTCATATGTACCATCAGTATGCCCAGAACAACTTTGTCAAATCTCACTTAAATTCAGAAGCATTAGAAGTTACTAACCTCTTTCCTTGACTGAGAAAAAAAAAAAAACCACGAGGCACCTCCAGTTCAAGAAAGTTGTTTTAGGAACTAATTCTGGATTTTGTCTCAAATGTAATGTTGAGATTTGAGGCACTTCATCACTTTCCTATATGTTATATCCTTACATTATTTTCACAAGACAAAAATTAGCATTCTCCCATTAACTGCATGGCAAAGACTTCATAGTCTGGATTTTAGTGGGTTTGTCTACCTTTTCCTAAGCATCTGCTGCTGGAAACTATCAGAGATGGTACAGTGTTATGAATGAACCTTTGGACTATCTGGTAAAACTGATCTTAAATCCCTGTGACTCCTTTACTCTGATGTCATGCTGAGGTACCACCACTGTACCACTATTAATTCACTGCATTTACAGTGTCATAAAACTGATGTAGTGAAGTGCAGATTTAAGCCTGACAATGGCAGAACAGTAATTTTCTGAGCTGAATTTGGAGTGACTGAGCCTGCTTTCACATGGAAATTTACAGGCCATACCTGTATGCTACTCCACTTTTAGGGCAATACAACTTCTTCTTTGTAACTGCAGGAGCTCTTTAAGAATTTCCCTACTAAACAGCACTCATTTCTTGGCCTACAAGTTTCAGATTATTTATTGCTTACTTAAGAATAATTACCCCTGAAGACAGTTAAATGTTTCAAGACTAAAAAGAAAAATAAATGTAGGCTGAAAGTCATTATGTACAGATACAAAAGACTTTTTGTCAGTAAACTTTTCATACAGACTTTCAAAATAAATTGAATGAGTCCAATCTAGAGACTTCAGTCTGTGCCAATAACCTTATTGGGCTACTATACTCTCAGCATTTTCGTAAGGAACAGTTTTGGGCAGATCTATAGTAAGGGGATATTTTGATCCAAAGACAGGCATGAAATTGTCTCCTCCCTTCCTGTCTCATGTGAAAGTACTACCTGGAGAAAAGCAACAGCACTGATTTTGAAAAACCCATACTGGAGGGGTGCCAGGCCTTGGACTCCTCCTTGCCAGCTGCAGGGCCCCATTGCAACGTGGCTTTCCAAAGGCTGCCCTGCCTCCAGAAGTGCCAGAATGGATCAGCACACTGGCACTAGCCAGAAATGGACTCAAAGTAGCAGTTGTTTCTTCTTTCCCAGGAGCATTTTCAGAGGAATACCTCAGAGGCAAGGGCTGAGGTTCCCAAGAACAGCCAGTGTCACGCCAGGAAGGACTGGAATATATCCATTTGTTAAATGCTCTATGAAGGGCAATATTCTTTAGCCGCTTTTTTTGATAAGTCCCACTCCACTTCTGAGAGAATATCTACAGACAGCATCTCCTGAGCATCCTGCAAGTGACTGACACAGATACGCATGGATTTTGTTTATTCTTGTCTGCCTTGGTTTTAAATTTTATACATGTCCTCTAGGCA
>NW_008664137.1:0-3129 GCF_000695815.1 Acanthisitta chloris | reverse complement strand
AAAGAAAAGTGAATATGTAAACAAAGAAGTTATACATACATAAAATAGTAAAGCATAAATCAAAGTCAGCCCCTGGTGTTTTTTGGGTTTTTTAAATGCCAAGCACTTTAAGAAGCAAGATTCTGTTTCAATGGCTGTCTTGCCTTAGTTCTTGTCTACTTTAGTTTAAGGGGCTTTTAGTTCTGCATCATGACCTCCTCAGGAATTTAGTTACATTGTGAAATTTTATAACTGTAAAGGCAGAAAGCTAAGAGCTGTGAAATAGTTTCACAGCATCAATATTTTGTCTTTTCCCCATGCGTGTATTAAAATGAGAGAAAGGTCAAGTCTCTATCTGACGTGATGCTTTGGTCACAGAGAGGTTTACTGTGTCACCTGCTAGTGTGACAAATCTCTCTCACAATGAGAAGATACTGGGTGAGAAGCCACTCACATATATTTTTTAGTGGCTATGCATATATTTTCCCTCCCTTGCTGATCTCTGTGCATCGTGGGTGGCATTGGCTTTACAGGGCTCTTGCCAAGGAGCAGCCAAAAGTACATTGACTGTGGAAATCAGATCCCATACATCAGATCCCTGAAGAGCTGACGAGGGTAGTGGCACCAGTACAGATCTCTGAGTAAGTGTTGTTTACACCAGGATGGTCTGTCTGGACATGACTTTAGTCGCACATCCAATTTTTCCAGGAATCCAGAACATGTTATTCATGCATATAATTCTTGTGTTTCATCAGTTCTTGCCCCTATCATTTCCCATAACTTCTCTGCATCCATAAAATGGCTCTGGATGGCTCCTGAATTGCTTGCTAACTATTTCATTGAAATAGTTGAGCACTATGAAGATGAATTATGTAAAGGCAAAATTCAACACCAAGGTCCCACTCTGTCCCATTTTTTGGTCTCACCTATTAATCCCCAGCAAATGTAATTGCTAGACTGGATTGTGTTCAAACCATATTTGTCCCAGGTGCATCAAATCAGTTCAAAAGCTGAGCAGTAGTCTGGGATCACATGTAGCCAAGGTATTATTTCTGATTTTAAATATCCAGAATTTCTTGGATTGATTATTTCCTGTATTTTATTTCACATGTTCAGGAACTGACATGAGACCTCTGACTGGGGAAACATCACACTGCAAAGGCTCAGCTGAAATAACTCCCTGCCCACACATCTTTCTACAGCACTTCAAAATATACATTTCCTGCACATACTATAATTAGGCTCTTTCATTCTCCTTGCTGTTGTTATCAAAATGCTCATTATCTACTAAAAAACTCCTGTATTATACTATTTTTTATAACCCCCTTGTTACTTCAGGGGGCAAATAGAGACATTTCAGTTGATTTAATTCTAACAAGGGAAATTCCCTGATTGCTTTACCATGACAATGAGGCACAACTATCAACATAGCAACAACTTCACTGTGGATCACTGCAGCTGTGAAAGGATTTGAGGCTGGCTTGCACCATCCACAGGATTACCTGCATCTCACCAAGTTGCACAAGCAGATGCTAAAATTGTGTCTAATTAAAAAGATGTTGGGAGCATTAATAGTCCTTGGCACCTCAAGCAGGGAACAAGAAGTAAAGAATTAAGGATGCAAGAGATGCTTCTTTGGCTATTTATAGTTCATTGTCTACATAAAAATTCCCCCCAAAATGTGTCTCCTCCAGAGCAAAAAGAGATTGGCTTCTGCCTCAGGATTATGCCTTACTCACAGAGAGGACATCTTGTAGTCTCAAAAAGTTAAGAGTTTAACCCCATCCTGCTGCTCTGAGTCATCACTTGCAGTTTCACATCTGATGAAACTAAAACAGGGATGCAATGTCACTATTTGCTGCTGGCTGTAAGCCAGCTGCTGGGGGTACAGTGAGTACTTGAGCAGCATGTTCCATCCACAGCTGCAAATACCCCAAAAGGTTTAAAAATGTTTTTTTCAATATTATTTGACTCAAATAGCTTTCAAAGGGGAAAGGACTTCTAAGAGAGAATATGGTTTTCAGGAGAACATCTGAGGCACCATGTTCCTGCTCATGCATATTTTCAAAATAACATGTGTACCCTCACTTGTGCTAACCTGATATAGGAAGTATGAAATAGGCTGCAAGAGGACTGATAGGAATATACTCTGGAGAAATAGTACTTCAGTGCAGTAATGGACAATCTGATGAAATATACAGAGAGATACATAAAACTCAGGTATGCATTATTACTAGATAAAAGACCCAGGCATGACTCAGACCTACAATAATGAGACAGTTATAATTTCTTTCAGCTAAGTCAAAGTATGCTAATACACAATCTAAAATTTACATTTTTATACATAAACTGAACTTGCTTTGACTTTTATCAGAGGACATGTGCAATGCAGTTTGAACTTCTTATTTTTCTCCAAACAGGATCAAATGTGCAAGGTATATTAACATGTTTAAAGTGCACAGTTAGGTGGAAATGCAGTTCCAGTTTGAGCAGAGTTGAATAATTGTGCATGGTTCAACAAAAAGGTGTCATTATGCTAGAAGCAAGGTAACATGAGGAGCATAGTTTCATCCAACTTTGAAATACTTTATTCTCAAGAAAGAGTCTGATGGTAACAAGCCCACAAATCAAGATAAAAGCTTTTTGGATGCATATGTAAAGTGTCAAACCCTTAATTGCATGGTTGAATGTGCATGTAGATGGTGTTTCTTTCAAATGATTTTGCAGTTGTGTTCATTTCACACAAGTCAACTATGATGTAAGCTCCTGTAAACAGTGGTTTACTGCACATACACTGTTTAAAATAATGTTGTCTACCTAAGAAGTACCACAGACTGAACAGAATTCATTTGAGGAAGATATTAGTGATGCACAGCAAATGAATACTCTAGTTCATTACTAATTCTCTTTTCAGATGCTTTTAATTTTATCAGCCCTGAGATTTCTCCCTAATCATTAGGCACATCTATCCTCATCATGCTTTGTTTCAAAGCATTTAAATCAAAAGATTTAAATCATCTGGTCTTATAGAATTACTAGCCATAGTCTTTCCTTCTGTGGTCTATTGACCATGGTTTGGGAAGAGCTGTGTTGTTTCCAACTTGAGCATAATAGACCATTGCTAAAAGTGTGTCACTCTCCTTACCCTGA
>NW_008664136.1:45288-48276 GCF_000695815.1 Acanthisitta chloris | reverse complement strand
GCAGAGCCCTCCTGCCTTCCAGCAGGATGACCCACTGTGGTTCCTTCCAATTTAAGTGATTCTGTGATTCTCTATGGGCCATTGAAAATATGCAAGATAAGCAGCAATGTATTGACTGCAAATATATAATATCTCATTATCTGCTCAGAAATACAAAGGGATAACCATGGAAGTGCAACATATAAAACAGATGGAAGGTTTTACTTTGAACAGTGCATAATTACATCTACTGCTGCAGTGTAATGCTGAATTCAAGAGTAAAAGAAAAAAAAGAACTCTAAAGGGAATTTTTGTAGTTTTTTCCAATTGGTTATTGTGTTAGATTTTTCTTTTTGTAACAGCTGTTTAATTTACAAGGTTGGATGGCTAAAGCTCTAACACTACTGCTTAGAAGACACAAGGAAAATATACAATGCATTGAAATAAAAGAATCACTGCCAATTACTACTTAAATAATACCCACATATTGCATACAAATAAATCCTTTAATTGACTCTTGTTTAGATAAAATTGAGGAAAAATCCTTGTTTCAGTTTGGAAGCTAAGGGGTTAAAGAAAAAGAAATGCAAAATAACAAATTCATACAGTTCTGTTCTTTTGAGATAAGTCATAAAAATTAGATTGTTTCAAAGTCAATAGGGGGTTAAATTCCTTAAAACAATACTGGTTGACTCCTTCAGCTTTCTCTGCTTCCTTAAAGCAACTGTGTGCCCAAAATTGAAGAAAAAGACTGCCAATAAATTAGTCATGTTGATCAAATCATGTCATTTAATGCCAAATTGTTACTGTCTCTCCACTGAAAATAAGCAGCATTTTGATGCTTTTCAAATACTAGAAAGTTTAGGCTTCGTGGAAACAATTGTCTACTAATTTGGAGCTCAAGATATCTGTGAACATTTGTAAATCTGTTTTGTTCATTATTTAACAGGTCTGCAGTAAACAAGTGAGAAATAGATATCTAAACAACTTTATTATTGTTAATGACAGCTACTTCAATTACTCAGAATTTCTCCTCTGCATAAACATGCCTGTTCCACTTTTAACTCATTACATCTTGCTCTCCAAATGACACAAACAATCCTTGAACTAGATTTGGTCCTCTATGCAATGCACCTTTCCTCTGCTTATCATCCCTCCTAGCAAAACATCCACAGCAATTTCTTTTGTGTTTCTAACTGCCAAAACATAAACTGTAACATCTCACAGCAAATCAATGTTCTTAAAAGTAAGTGTTAGTTTTCCACGATCCCCATCGGATTATTCTAATTTTCCATCAAGTATTTTAAGAGATCATTAAAATTCTCCCTGCCAAAGCCCATGACTGTGGTGTCAGCAGGCACTAAGCTAAAAAGGTTCACTGTCACTCAGGATAGGAGAAGTAGGACATGCTCCAGCTCGCATTAAGGTGAAGGAACAAATCCTTATTGATTGTAACGAGTTGGCCAAGTCCCCTCACTGGGCTGAGATTAATATTACCCATCTCAGGAGGGATTTATTGATAAAATTTCCTATGTCTAACCAGGGATTTTTTCCCCTGTAATTGCTCAGTGCTGGGGCATTCGAGTGAGTCCTTCGTTTTACAATTCGTAGTTTGCTTTGGCTGATGTACTCAGAATTTTAAAAACTAACATTAATACAAAAACTTTGCTTTCTTGACATATACCAAACAGCAGTTCCTTAGCTGAGGGGGAGGGGTTTCTCCCTCTCTACTCTGCTCTGGTGAGACCCACCTGGAATACTGCACACAGCTCTGGTGTCCTCAGCATCAGAAGGACATGGAACTGTGGGAGCAAGTGCAGAGGAGGCCACAGAGTTGCTCAGAGCACTGGAGCATCTCCCTGTGAGGACAGGCTGAGGGAGTTGGGGCTGATCAGCCTGGAGAAGTGAAGGTTGTGTGGAGACCTCAGAGCAAATTTTCAATATCTGCAGGGATTACAAGGAGCTGGAGAGGGACTCTGTGTTAGGAACTGCAATGATAGGACAAGGGGTAATGGGGACTAATGGAAGGAAGGGAAATTTAGGTTAGATATTAGGATGTTTTTCCTGTTCTGGTGGCGAAAAAACTGTCCCAGGTTGCCCAGGGAGGCTGTGGCTGCCCCAACCCTGGCAGTGTTCACAGCCAGGTTGGATGAGCCTTGAGCAACCTGCTCTGGTGGGAGGTGTCCCTGCCCAGGGCAGGGCTTGGGACTAGATAATCTCTAAGGTCCATTCCAACCCCTAAAATTCTATGATTCTCTTACTCTATGCTGATTAACACACAGCTGATCTTTGCAGGTCAATGGATTTGCCAATGTAGAGCAATCAAAATCAGTAGCTTTCGATGAAAACCTTTACATTGCAGCAAAATAGGTTCTGAAATAAAAACACTAAGAAGAAAAACTTGTATATACCAAGTGCTGAAATATGGGGTATTCTTCTAAATGGCAAGTGTGTATCTATTACTTGTCAGAAATATTGTGTGTCACTATAATTCCATCTGGAACCCAATTTCCTGAGAAATGTAGCTACTCCTATGTTAGAACATTTCTGTCACAGGCTCAGATTCAATGAGGTGCCTGCACTTGGCTTCTGTTTAAGCCCAGAAATCAATAAATGTAATAGACTGATCGTGTGGTTGAAGTTTATCATATAGTTAAGCACTTTAGTAAAACAGAACATGAGTTTAGAAACATAAACGAGATTTCTTCAGACCTTTGCAGGAAAGCAATTCACCTCTACAAGAATTAAAGTTGACAGCAAGAGTTTCCACAGACAAATAAACAAGCTGACAATAACCTGAAGCACTGGTGTTGCTGATTTTCAGCCACACTGTCACAGTGGAGAAAAAGAAAACAAAACAAAAAGCTATTCACATTTTTCTAAAGTATTAAAGGCTCCAACACTAGCAAAACCAAATAAAACCTTAGTACAGCCACGTGTTCCTCTTCATTGTAGTCCCTGTTAAAAGAGTTAATCAAACAATATAGAAACTCAAAAAGAATGAAACAG
>NW_008664136.1:26013-45244 GCF_000695815.1 Acanthisitta chloris | reverse complement strand
ATTAAATTATTAATTTATTTTTTTAACTTTTTAGCAACCTGATTTAGTGGGAGGTGTCCCTGCCCAGGGCAGGGGTTGGGACTAGATGATCTGTAAGGTCCATTCCCACCCTTAAATTCTATGATTCAAAAGGACCACAGAAAGAAAGGCTTTAATAGTCCAATGGAAAAATAGCAACTTGTGTTAAAGGACAAAGTAAGCACCATCTAACATTAAAACAAATTTCAGTGCACAAAGGTTTATGTGACACTCTATTAAAACAGACCCTGGGAAGAGAGAGAAAACATGAAGGTCATGGCACCAAGGAGTATTTTTATCTTCATAAAATGCCATGAGGATGTGACCTAGCAAACAAAGCAGGAGCCCAAGGCATTCTGGTAATAGAAGATAAAGTCCAAGGATTTTTGAAGAGATGAATTAAGCCTGAACAATTCAGGTCATTCACATGTTGAAACTTTTCATTTCACTTTCCAAAATACCCTATGGAACTACTGAATGCTTCAAGCCCAGAAATGTGGTAAAGTTTTGCCAACAAAAAAAGAAGCAACAGCCTGAAAATTGCCTCATTTTAAGCATAGTGGAGTTGGTGATATTTAGAGAAAGTCCAAATATATCACATTTTCCTGATAATCTGTATTTTGGAGGATCTTTCTCAGTGTTACACACAAAAACTGAAGTGTAAAATAATTTAAAATTTACAGGCAACCTGATTAACATTTTCTTTTATCTTCATCTAAACGCATGACATCTGATTGAAATACAATTATTATCACGACTGTACCTGGTTTTATCTGTCAGTCAGCAGCTGGTTGAACATCAGTTTCTGATGCTGCTTCACTGCCTCTGTGGCTCCCAGCAGTCAGCTGGTGGTTAGGTTTTCCAGACTTAGATTAGCTTTAGAATCATAGAATCATCAAGGTTGGAGGAGATCTCTTAGATCACCAAGTCCAACCATTAACCTGTCACTGCTGGAACCACTAAACCCTAACCCAGATCCTGCAGTGCCACATCAGACACCTCTGAAACACCTCCAGGGATGGTGACTGCACCACCTCCCTGGGCAATATCCCAGTGCTGAACACCACAACAGGGAAAACATTTCTCCTCACCCCCAATCTGACTCTGCCCTGGCTCAGCTCAAGGCCATTCCCTCTCTCCTCTCCCTCAGCCCTGGCAGGACACACATCCCACACCTCTCTCCAATTCCCTGAATTGACCAGATCCACACAAGTCACAGATATGTCTGATATTGTTGTGGAAAATCTGTAGGTCAAACTATCTTTCAAAACACAGCCTGACGACAGAGTACGAAGGCCACGGAGTTGCTAAGAGCACTGGAGCATCTCCCTGTGAGCACAGGCTGAGGGAGTTGGGGCTGTTCAGCCTGGAGAAGAGAAGGTTGTGTGGAAACCTCAGAGTGTCTTCCTTAATCTAAAGGGTCACCAGGGAAGCTGCAGAGGGATCTGTACTAGGAGCTGCAGGGACAGGACAAGGGGCAATGGGGACAAACTCATGGTGAATTTCTCTTGCACCATCATGCCCAAGTCTTTCTCCTTATTGCTCCAGTTCTTCTTGCCCCAAAATATGGGGTTTGTTGACTTTTCAGAAAAATTCTATGATTCACTCACAAACTGAAACACTGGTACAAACAACTGGAATGTATTTACTGCAAATCTCCTGTCATTTTTATTAATGCAGTATTAATCTTATGACAATGTAGGCAAGTATAGAAAATTGCAGAGTAGGATGAAAAAGTGTCTCTTAATACATTAAAATATCCATGTTAGAAGGAATGTTGCTAGTGACAAATGAGCTTATATATTTTGCTCTAAATATAAAACAGAATCTTTCTCTTTCAAAAAAGCAGCCACCAACAAACTCAGAAACAGATGTTAAGTCCTATGGAGTTCCAGAATAATTTTGCAGAGCTCTAATGATTTTTTTTTTGCTTCACTCAGTACAACCTCAACAAGTTTGTCACATCTTTCTGCTTACAGTATGGTATTCAGTCCTGTCACAGGATCCCAGAGTCACTCAGGATGGAAAGAACCACAGTGGGTCACTGGTCCCACCTCCTACTCCAGCAGGGCCAGCCCAGAGCTCATGGCTCAGGGTTGTGTCCAGAGGGGTCTGGAATATCTCCAGTGAGGAGAATCCACAACCTCTCTGGGCAATCTGTTCAGTGCTCAGGGACTGCACAGCAAAGTTCTTCCTCATCTTCAGGTGGAACTTCCTGTGCATCAGTTTTTGCTGTTCCCTCTTGTTTGATTGGTTTCTCCCACTGAGCAGAGTCTGATCATCCTCTTGGCACTTGAACCCATTACTGAGTTCCCTCTCAGTTGTCTCTTCTGGACACTGAACATCCCCAACTGCCTCAGCCTTTCCTCATCACTGAGGTGCTCCAGTCCCTGCATCATATTCCTTGCCCACTGCTGTACCTGCTTTATATTTTATTCATTTTGAACACAAACTCCACTTTAATACTTCAATGCACAGTCTTCATTTTGCATCTTTCCTGCTTTGAAAACATTATGGCCTAAGTAAATAACCAGTTTTAAACACAGAGGCAGATCATTCAAAGGACTTTTTTGCTGAGAAACTCATGGATATTGTTATAAAGAGTCGATCATACACAGTCAACGGTTAGGCATAAATTTGTTCCCAAGGTGTAAAATAATGTGGGTTTTTTTATTGTAGCTGAAACACCTGAACTGTTAACCTCTCTTAAGAGCTAAGCTAGCACCAAACAATCCCTAACATCTGTGAAGGTGCTGTAGTCAGCTCTTAACCACTTCTTTTTAATTATCTTTTTTTTCCCCTCACCATTTATCCCTCACTTTATCTTTCACTGTCCAGCTGAGCATCAGCCATTAGTGGTAAAGAATCTACACTGATTCTAGTTACCAGACTGCTTATAATAGCTTCCCAACTGGCACCCCATGGAGGACCATATGCCATTTCAACTGAAGAGGATGGCAACATGCCCACTAACATTATTAGAACTAAAATTAATTTTAGATGTCCAAAACTCAGAAAATCTATTGCTCCAATTGACTTATTTTTTTTTTCTTCTCAAAAATCTGCTATGTCCTTCCTTCAAGCTTCTTACAGCTAATTAGAAGGTTCCAACTCCTGTGCAGCTGCTAGGTTATTTTTGAGCTAGTGAAGGAATAATGGCAGTACAGTTAGATCTGCACTTACAGGGGAAAAGAGCCTCATATCAGAGGTGGATGTTGACTCTGAGAAGCTATTCTGGCCCTCCAAGTCTGCATCAAAGGAATTGTTTTCATCTAGCTGAGTATTAATATAGATTAATATCTAGAATTAATGAGAAATATATTATTTTATCATTAATTAGCATTAATATGCATTAACACTGGCCCAGGTTGCTCAGGGAGGTAGTAGAAGCCCCAACCCTGGCAGTGTTCACAGCCAGGTTGGATGAGCCTTGAGCAACCTGCTCTGCTGGGAGGTGTCCCTGCCCAGGGCAGGGCTTGGGGCTGGGTGAGCTGTAAAGTCCATTCCAGCTCCAAATATTCTATGACACACCAGAATTTGATTTTTCCTGTCATATTACATTTGCCATTTACCCCACCTTGAAATAAATGGCATAGATAATAACATTCTTCCACTACTGACAACATCACACAGCACTCTAGTTTGAACCTGGTCAGGTGAAACTACTTCAATAATGGAGTGATGCCAAATTTGAACCTAAAATTTTTACTTCAAAATTACATTGCTTGCAACTGGAGATTGACTGGAAAGATATTCTCACTATCAGCCATCCAGGACTAATTTTGCATTACATCACAAATTTTTCTTGTGCTTCTGTATTAGGCACATAAACAGGTTTTATGAGTTAGCCTAAAAATTCAAGTCCTACCCATGATGGGTATAGTACAGTGGAGATTCCTGAGACATATTCTGATGAAATGTCTGTGTCAAAACATAATGGGACAAGAGCAACTCAAACCAACTGAGTTCCAGTGCAATCCAGTAACTGAGCAATGTTTAATCTCAGAAAACCTTATGAGTCCCCATTACACAGATATAAAGGAGTAGGCAGAGCTATCATGTTACATTTTAACACAGAGTCTTCTTCCTTCACTGCATTTCTGGTGAGTTTTAGGATTTGTATAGAGGATGTATCACCCTGTACTTGGCATTGGTGGGGTCACACCTCGAATATTGTGCTCAGTTTTAGGCATGTCACTTTTAAAAGGACATTGAGGCACTGAGTGAGTCCAGCCAAGGGCAACGAGTTCTGCTGTAGAGTGCAATAGCTTTAAGTAAAGAAGAACAGAAATATCTGCAAATAATCCAAATATTCATTTGCTAAGTCACAGACAGCAGATATTTAAACACTAAAATTTTGTATTTATAGAATTTTTCTTTAATTTAGAATGTTATATTTAAAAATATTCTATGTGATACACTTCTTGTACAGCACTTTAATACTGGAGTATTTTAACTCCTAACTTACAGGACACACAAATATATTCATGGTGAGGTTAAAACCATTAACAGGATCAAAAGAGTTAAAGGGATTGCAAAGAAACTTGATTTTTGTTAGCTATATCTGTAATAGCTCCAAATTCTTCCTTCCTCCCTATCACAAGTAGACAAAATTATCACTAGGCTGAAATATTAATATGGTACCAAGATTCCAATCAAGATCATTTGTTGGTTGGGGAAAAAAAGTGCTCCAAAAGCATCTTCTCACTGACAGGAAGAGGTTTTTCTTAATAACTTTGTAGCTCTCAGAATATAAATCTAAAATCTCAGCTCTGGATTCTGGCAATGTGTAGGTGGCTCTGGGTGGGGGTGGCTGCCAACTGAACTCAACGACTATTGTTGTGTTATTAGAAAGGTGCCATTAAACTGATCTGGGGACTATCATACATGTTGGAGCTCAACTATCAAATTTTATATTCTCTGACTCCTAAACGTGGATGCCTATGTCAAGGATAGATCACTAACATCATAGGCTCGAGTAAACAGCATTCAGAAAGTTTGCTTTTTCCAAATAGGATGTTGATCTGCATCTTGTGACCAAAATTAGAATAGTTTAAATGGTACCTCCTCCTCTTAATTACTCTGAAGAAGAATGCTTTGAAAAGCTCTTTGCACACTTACAGAATCAATCACAGAATTTTAGGGGTTGGAATGGACCTTAGAGCTCACCCAGCCCCAAGCCCTGCCCTGGGCAGGGACACCTCCCAGCAGAGCAGGTTGCTCAAGGCTCATCCAACCTGGCTGTGAACACTGCCAGGGTTGGGGCAGCCACAGCCTCCCTGGGCACCCTGGGACAGGGTCTCACCACCAGAACAGGAAAAAGTGGTTTTCTAATATCTAATCTAAACTTTCCCTCCTTTGATTTCAACCCATTGCCCTTTGTCACTGCAGTTCCTAACAAAAAGTTCTACTCCAACTCCCTTGTAGGCCCTTCAGATATTGAACAAAAGAAGGGGGAGGATGTTTGGAGTGATGGTGTTTGTCTCCCCAAGGAACCATCACAGGTGATGGTCCCTGCTCTCCTGGAGGTGCTGAACACCTCCTGCCCGTGGGGAGCAGGGAATGAATTCCTTGGTTTGCTTTGCTTGTGTGTGTGGCTTTTGCTTTCCCTGTTAAACTGCCTTTAGCTCAACCCACAACTCTTCTAAGCTTTTCCCTTCCAATTCTCTCCCCCATCCCATTGGAGGAGGACTGTGTGAGTGACTGTGTGGGGCTTGGCTGCTGCTGGGGTTAAACCACGACAAAATATTTCAGTAGGTATTTCCAAGTCAACTGTTTTCCTTTTGAAAGTCTAAGCAGTGCTTTATCAGGCCTGCATTTCAACAAAAGCCTTATGTTTCAGCTTTCTTTATGTTCACCCTTCCTTGCCTGTTCTTTGTCAAAGTGAGCAACAGGCTACTAAATAGCATCATGACCTGACACAAACAGGGACTGGGAGGATTACAGCAGTACAAAGGTTACATCAGAGAGAACTGGTGTTTTATTGCAACACTAATAACTACAAAATTGGACACTTATGCCCTAGAAGGATTACAAGAGCATTACTGACACCATTCCTCACCAAGTTTCAGCCAACAGTGCAGAATTATTCCACAATTATTATTCAGAGGTTTCTATTACATACAGCACTTATAACCAAAGTATAGTTGTACTAACAGGGGCAGTGATGTTTTAAGTGAATAAGCAGTAGCTCTTAAAACAAGGCTGTTGAATTTTCCATGGATCCACATATGTGGGCAATGCATTGTGTGTTCTTTCCCAGCCTCTAGCTTCTGAAGCTGCCTTTTCTTCTCAATCCTGCCTTTCTGCAGCCTGCCAACAACAACTCTGGCAAGAGCATTGCCAGGTATAGTAGCAAGAGACTTCAGTCCAAATGAGGTGAGAAGCACCACTGAAAAAGCAAACAAACCTGTGTAACAATTGTTCCTGGGGAGAAGCTGTTTCAGACCATGTAATCATAGAATCTTCAAGGTTGGAGGAGACTTCTAAGATCATCCAGTCCAACCATGAACCTGTCACTGCTGGAACCCCCAAACCCTAACCCAGATCCTGCAGTGCCACATCAGACACCTCTGAAACACCTCCAGGGATGGTGACTGCACCACCTCCCTGGGCAACCTATTCCAAGTCCTGATATCACAGTCTACTAGGAAACTCTTGTGACTTGAAAATCCTCACTGTTGCACAGGTTATGTATTTGAACTAATGACCTCCAAAGGAAAACTTGCATGTTTCTAACACAAACTTAGCAGATGACAATTAAATACATCAAGAAAAGCAGCAAGTGAGGTGCTAAGCTTTTTACTTACTCTTTTCATTTTACTAGGTTTCAAATAACTTAACCCTGACTTTCAAAGTGAACTAAAAGGAAAGGAAATAGCTCCAGAGCAGCAGCATTAACCTCATTCTAACCGAATTACAGCTGTCTAATTAAATCCTGCCTACTTCAGTCCACTTGTTGAAATAGAGACCCTGTTATTTAAATAGCTGCTTTCTTTCTCATTCCATGTCCCCCCAAAAAGCTGTGAGTTCTGCTGCTGTCACTAAAGACTTGCTTGTTCCAAAAGATGGCTGCAATTCACAGAGCAATTTCTGTATGGACAAGTCAGGTTGGAAATGAAAATATTCACAAACAGGAAAGGTGAATTGTTCTTATTAGAGTGGTCTTGTATAGGTAACAAATGCAGCTCCAGTGTAAAAAGAGACAAGCATTGTTTGAGATCAGGAATAGCTGAAGCTGTGATGGAAAAAGGTGAGTGCAGAGAAGCCTGAGCTGAAGTGTAGGATGTGCTGGGGCTGCCAGTGTTGCCTGGCAACTGGCAGGATGGAGGGGCAGGCACCAAAACCAGCCTACAGCCACAGTTGCTGTGGCACGATCTTTCCAACAAACTGCTGCTTCAGCTACTGTAGGCCAGAAATACACTCTTTTTTTTTGGCTTACTTTCCGCTTTTAATAAGGAAAGCTAAGCAACCGAATTAGAGCAAGTGCTCAGGATTACATTTTAAATATAGTTAAATGAGAGTCTGATTCCCTAGGTTAAAAATGTCTTATTTTCCCATCTCTCATAGCAACAAAATCTACAGTTTAATTTTCTCATGAAAATTCATGAAGAAATAATTAAAAGCTCATTGGATCAGGAGACATTGTTGGAAAAAAAATCTTTTCAGTGGTACATTTCAGACAGATGTAATTTTAAACCAGGCAAGTCTGAAGATTAAAACTTGAGGCTTGCTGTGAATTCAGACTCCCCCTGACGTCACTTTCTACTCAGTGCAGATCCATCTCAACCACTGACCGAAAAACCCAAAGAGGTTTTTCCTTCCCAGAAGCACCTGCACTGCCAAAATCACTTAGGAGTTCTGCATAGCCAGAAGCAGACTACTGGCACTACACTGCACTCTCATTATATGGTTAACTGCTGCAAAAATCCTTGAAATATTTATTTGATTTTATATCTGGGACCCATTACGAATGCTCTTTGGGATAATGAAAGTTCCACTTCTCACTGAAGGCTTTGCTTGACATCCAAACTACTAAAAAAGGCCTGAAAGCTGACTCAAAGTTCATACCCTTCTTGAAAGGCATTAAAGTTCTACTCTACCTATCAGGCTATGACAAAGCTCAGGCAGTGACAGAGTCCTGCCCCAGCACTCTGCACATCACAGCTCCCCCAAAGCTCAGGCTGCAAAGTCACTTTTGCAGAAGGGTTGACTGAAGGCACATGCTGTGCTGGAGAGCTTAGGGCAGCTCAGAAGCTCCTGAAGATAAATGCCAGATAATTTAGTTCACTTGTTTTTCACGCTTTGAGCTTATAGTAGCACGTGGAATAAATGGTAAATAATTCAAAGCTACCATGATAAATAGATGAAGGAAAGGAATTGGTAAGTAGCAACTGAATCTCTTTCTGCCCAGTGTCCTTCAGATTTCAAGTTACCCAGTCAAGAAAGATTTCCAAAAGTAACTTTCTTCTGACCCTAATTATCTGGGAAAATTAATTCTTTCTCCAAACTCTCACCCAGAAGGAAAGGGCTCCCAGGTTGGAGTTTAAAATCAATGGCACCAGTGCCACTTAATGGCTTCAGGTTATTAGTCTGAATCTGATCCCTACTTCAAGATATTTTTCCATATTTCTACTGTGTTCCCAAATTATCTCATTAAGTGTCATGTCAGAAACTAATTTAAATTAAATACTGCATCACATATATTGAGGTCGGGACTCGCTGATCACTTTGGGAAGCTGAGAATTTTAGTTTAATCCTTTATTCATCTAAAATAAAAATCTTTCCGGGCTACCAGCAATTATATAAGAAGATATTAACTAGTATTATAGAGAGATATTACCTAAGGTTTGTTTAACATGTGATATTAATTTTCAAGAAGCTTAATTGATGCTTTTTCTTAACTATCTCAGCATTTTAAATATCAATACTTAGGCTCTGAGGAATAATTTACAGGTGTTCAGTTACATTGTAGTGTATTTTTGAAAGTCTTATTACTTTTAAAGCCTAAATTTGATTTTAGGATTTGGAAAGTTTAGATCTTGACAAATTCCAACATTTTGTTCAGAAGAAGGACTATAACATTGAATCACAGAATCACCAAGGTTGGAGGAGATCTCTAAGATCATTGAGTCCAACCATGAACCGGTCACTGCTGGAACCACTAAACCCTAACCCAGATCCTCCAGTGCCACATCAGACACCTCTGAAACACCTCCAGGGATGGTGACTGCACCACCTCCCTGGGCAATATCCCAGGGCCTCAAAACACTATATATGCCTAACATGAAAATTATCTTTTAATAAAATGATGACTTTATGCTTCATAACAGGGAAATGTTGAGTCTGCCTATTAAAACATGTTAATTCTCCAGTAAGTCCAGCCTGGAGAAGAGAAGGTTGTGTGGAGACCTCAGAGCAACTGTTCAATATCTGAAGGGGCTACAAGGAGCTGCAGAGGGACTCTGTGTTAGGAACTGCAGTGACAGGACAAGGGGCAATGGGCTCACACTGAAGGAGGGGAAGTTTAGGTTGGAGATTAGAAAAGGTATTTTTACTCTAAGGGTGTTGAGACCCTGTCCCAGGGTGCCCAGGGAGGCTGTGGCTGCCCCAACCCTGGCAGTGTTCACAGCCAGGTTGGATGAGCCTTGAGCAACCTGCTCTGGTGGGAGGTGTCCCTGCCCAGGGCAGGGCTTGGGGCTGGATCATCTCTAAGCTCCATTCCAACCCCTAAAATTCTATCATTCTATAATTCTATGATCTTAATGGTCTCCACCAACCTTGATGATTACGATCATTCTTTGTTGTCTGCTAGTTGATTTTATGGAGCCCTTACATTACTGTGAGAGGTAAGGAAAGCAAATCATGTATTCCAAAGCAAAGCAATAAAAACCTGTCTTCACCCTGAGTAGTGACATTTTCACTCCTTGACTGGAGAACAAAAGTCATATCAATTCAAAAGTGACCATTTACTTGTGCACTATATTTACAATACTCCTGGGTGACACTAATGCTCACTCACAACTTAATTTAAAAAACTGCCTAATGATTTATTAAAATATCCACCTTCTTTGTTCCTTAACCATCCAATCAATATGTCAAATTTATTCTATTTAATAAGAGAGAAAGTAATTCAATAAACATCTTTGCTGACTTTTCTGTGAACTCCTTTGAGGCTTTCCTCACACTCAAATATACTCTGCAAATGTAAATTCATGTCTATTATATTGACTTTATGATGCTACATTTATTGATGTTTCATCCCATTAGGACAAAAGGAACCTTCCTATCCCAATCTGAAATTTCATTTGTGCATTGCACATTTGACAGCTCAAAATTCTAGGGATTGTTGTTTTGGGGTTTTTTGGGGATGATTGTTGTTTTGGGGTTTTTTGTAAATATTGAAATAAGTAAGCTAAAGTAATAATGTAACTATTTTCATTTGAGAAATAGCAGTAGCAGTAATATGTACTTTTTAACAGCAAGAACTTTAATAGTAATCTAAGAATTTTAGGGGCTGGAATGGAGTTTAGAGATGATCCAGCCCCAAGCCCTGCCCTGGGCAGGGACACCTCCCACCAGAGCAGGTTGCTCAAGGCTCATCCAACCTGGCTGTGAACACTGCCAGGGTTGGGGCAGCCACAGCCTCCCTGGGCACCCTGGGACAGGGTCTCACCACCAGAACAGGGAAAATCTTTTTTTTAATATCTAACAAACTTCCCCACCTTCAGTTTGACCCCAAGATCATCAGGTCCAATCATTAATCTGCCACTGCTCTAACCCCTAAACCCTAAGCCACATCTTCCAGTGACAGATCCAGGCAGCTCTTAAACACTTCTAGGTGTGCTGACTCCAGCACCTCCCTGGGCAATATTCCAGTGCCTGACCAGTGCCTGATTACACAGATGGAATATGTTATCAGCTCCAAAACGAGAAAGAAACAGAGGTGGGATTTTAGATCATTAGCTGCACAAAGCTGGGAAGATGTACCTCCTCAAGAGTAGTAGCTGCCTTCTATCCCACCTCTCAGAGTCAGGCTTTCCATGAAAACTATCTGGTCCTGCAGGAAAAAAACCATCAGCTGATGATTTGGGGTACCCTACTTGTTAACATTGCTTATTTTACATGTAATTGGAGCTACTACATACAAGAATCTAGTAATCAAGCAATTAGAGAGATTGTGTGTTTGACAGGAAACATTCCTCCATTTCTGAGCCAAGAGAAAAGGAATTACAATGTCTCTAGCCCTGACATTCTGATTCTGTCTGCATTCACAACCACAAATCATTATTTTCCATGTAGTTGTTCCAAACTAACCATATCTTCTGGGAGGAACTGAAGGCTTAATACATAAATCTAAGCTACAGCATTTACACTTCTCACACAGGAATCTATCAGAGAGCTGTTACATTTGGGGTAAACAATTGTCAAGGTTCCATATAGTTTCCAGCTTCATCTTAAATTTTTCAGATTTAGATTTAAAATCTGCCTTCTCTGCTTCTATTTCTATGCCTCTTCTTCTTTATTTTCTATACATTGGCTTTTTTCTGACCTTTACAGAGAGACAAAAACAACACAGGTCATTTTGCAGGTAACACGTACCTCTAAGAAGTCATGAAGAGTTCAAGAGTAAAATCTTTTATATAAGTATAAATTTAAATCATACTTTTCCAGGCAAAGATCTCCTAGTCAACAGTCCTTGCAATTAAGAACTGTAGGGAGAGAGGCACCAAAACACTTCAGTGTTAACGAACACAAGAAATTACTTGAACTTTACAGAGAAATATACAAAGAAGTCTATGCCATTACCTTTGCTTTTAGCAGAACCTGGAACACAAAGTCTAAGGCTATCGGTGACAGAAAAGGCTCCTGAGAACAATATAGTATTTGCTGAGCAGCTTAGAAAAACAACTTGTGACATTTTCAGTGCTGTACCAATAGCAGCAAGCTGCAACATTCTGCAAGTCTCTGAGGAGATGCAGAACTAAATGCTCTGAGCATCTGTGTCAACCTGTACACCTGAGGGCACTTGCTATGTACCAGGAAATGTGGAGCATCTCCTAAGAACAGGAACCAAAGATTGCACACAATCATTCACTTGCAGCAATGTTGCTTGAGTGGAGTCCTAGAATCTAAGTACTAGGCAGGTAAAAATGATATTCCTAAAACTCTTGTGCTGCTTAGAAATCCCAGCCTAAATTTATGATCAGTATGAGGGGGTACTAATAATAACTTAGCACTCAAAAATATCATGAAAAAGACAGCCCCAAAGATTCCCTGGGATGTGTTCTATGGTATAACAAGACGTGAGCAGAAGTCCCCAAGTAACTTCAAACACGCTAGAAAGGGAACTGGAAGCAATACAGAAGTGTTGGTATTGTACCTAAAGTCATAAGCTGAGACAGGGGAGACACAGATTAGACATTAGGAAATATTGTGCCCAAAGCTGAGCACAGCACTGAGCTGGGACCTCCCCAGTGCCCAGTGCAGGGGGATGACACTGCCACACTCTGCTGAGCCAGGACAAGGTGCCCTTGGCCTCCTTGGCCACCTGTGCACACTCTTGGCTCCCACTGAGCTGTGCCACCAGCACTGCCAAGCCCTTTGGGACCAACACCTCTGTCCCCACTGCTCCCCCAGCCTGGAGCTGCATGGGCTGTTGTGTCCAAGGGCAGGACCAGCACTGAGCCTCAGTGACCCTCATACAGTGTCCTCAGCCCATTGATCCAGTCATTCCAGGTCTCTCTGTAGACTTCTCCTACCCTCAGACAGACATCAAGTCATTCCAGGTCTCTCTGTAGACCTCTCCTACCCTCAGACAGATCCACATTCCCACTCAATTTAGTATTCTGTTTCATACATCTGGATACTCCTTATTTATTTCAGATATTACCTAAGCCAATTTTCTTTTCTTATTTAAGCAAGTTAGAAAGGATCAGTCTTGAAAGCAGAGTCATAGTCACATTGATTCAATCTATACCTGAAAATCCCATAACAATTAAAGGTACTCTGTAGGTTACTTGTAGTTAGCACTTGCATAGTATCTTATGCCTACATCCATACTGAAAATATTAAACAATGTGTATCTGCATCTATATGACTAGGCAGAAAAGAGGTTTTTCTCTTCTTTAGAGGCTGAAATATTAGTTATAAAATGACCACTCAGCTGGGTGAGTTGCAGAAGTTGGATACTCCTAATGTGCAGTGACCTCACAGACTGTCACCTCTTTACACAGGCAACTAAAATATGCTTTGTGTGCATATGAATTTCCTCTGCTGCTGAAAGAAATATTTATGACCATGCCCTGGGAAATTGTTCTTCTGTAATTTCTGGATGTAAAATTACTTTAGCAAATTTACATTTTGTTAATTGATAACATATGTTGCGATTTTATCTTCCCAACTATTACACAGCTTGACAAAAAGCATTTTGCCTCTGTAACCACAGCACCCCAGCAACTGTTTTCATATATCTTGAAAACACTTCTATTGTCTCTGAAAATTGATTTTGCATCAGTCCTGTTACCAGCTAAAGGCTGTTTACCTTTTATTTTTGTTTCCTTTGGCAGCACCTCTAGAACAAGGAGTCCATTTCAGGACTGTGAAAAGGTTTTAATGCTAGCATGCTGGGACTGAGTCACATATTTTATACTGATATTAATGTGCAGTAAATTCCTTACTTGCTGGGAGTATTGTTGCCTCTGGCTCCACATATCCAACATGTTCTCTCTGAACTGGCAGGTTCATTGCTGATGGACTTTAGCTCAGCCTGAGCTAAGAAGACAACTGAGTCTCTTCTGTTAGGATATAGGGATGCAGAAAGCAGTGAAGTTTTGATACTCTATAGAAATATTTCTAAGCCTTTTCACACTAAACTCATAAAAGCAAGGAAATTACCAAGTCTCATATGCAGCTATCCCGAGGCAGAAATCTTTGACAGTAACTTCAAGAAGTGCTAGACATCTTCATCCAAAACATTGCAACCTATATCCTCAACTTGGTAAAAGTCTCATTGACTGAAGAGACCCCAGTATGGATTGAGAGCCATCACTATTTGTGTGGCAAAAATCTCTGAGATGTTTGGGAAACAAATGCATGTCAGGAACAGCAGTACTTCCACACTTAAGGAAGATGAGAAGCATCTTGGTGCCGTGGAAGAGTGGAAAAACTCATAATACTATGGCAAAGCATTTCACCCCACCAATATCCAATCTGCAGCCCATGCACAACTGACAAGAAGATAAAGGACCACTCCTATAGCCAGGAAGAACTGCAAGTGCTTGCCAGTTCCTACACTGCCAAACCAGACCTACATGGAAGCAATAAAGTGTGAGAAAATTCAGATGCTGGTGAAAGAGATAAGACTCCACTACACTCAATACTTCACCTATATGCCTAGGCAGGCTAGTTCTAACTTGCAATAATAGAGTTGAGATCAATATGCTTTTATAGCTAGGGAAGAGAGTTTAAGTCTTTATAGCTAGATATTTCCATCATATCAGCTAACAGTCTCCTTTTCAGACAGCCTAGAGCTAGAAAAATGAGATTGCTGCTCTTCTATTATGGTCTGGTCACTCTGTTATACAAGGATGCTTATTGACAACTGTTGTCCACAACAGACTCAACTATAATGCACAATGATATTCTGTTACTTGTCCTATTCACTGTGGAGTCTCCAGAACTGACATTTTTCTGACTTACTTTGCTAAACACTGCACTTTCATATAAAGAAAGAAGCATCATTTGCATTTATTGTACTTTGTGTCTGTGTTGAAGACAGTACATTATGTTTGTTGTGAAGTGAGAACTGCAGCACAGATCTAGCCAAGAAGATATCTCGCTGGCTATTAAAAATAAACCAAACAAACTAATTACAGAAATTGCATAATTTCATATTTACTATGGTGCATTCCAAAAAATCATCACATTGGGCATGATAGTAGATAAATTCACCCTGAGCTGCAGTGTGAGCTCAGCCCAGAAACCAATGGAATCCTGGGCTGAGCCACAGCAGTGTGGGCAGCAGGGCAAGGGAGGGGATTCTGCCCCTCTGCTCTGCTCTGGGAGACACACCTGGAATACTGCACACAGCTCTGGTGTCCTCAGCATCAGAAGGACATGGAACTGTGGGAGCAAGTGCAGAGGAGGCCACAGAGTTGCTAAGAGCACTGGAGCATCTCCCTGTGAGGACAGGCTGAGGGAGTTGGGGCTGTTGAGCCTGGAGAAGAGAAGGTTGTGTGGAGACCTCAGAGCAACTTTTCAATATCTGAAGGGGCTCCAGGGAAGCTGCAGAGGGATCTGTGTTAGGAGCTGCAGGGACAGGACAAGGGGTGGTAATGGATTCAAATTGAAAGAGGGGAAATTTAGGTTAGATCTCAGGCAGAAGTTTTCCCTGTTCTGGTGGTGAGACCCTGTCCCAGGGTGCCCAGGGAGGCTGTGGCTGCCCCAACCCTGGCAGTGTTCACAGCCAGGTTGGATGAGCCTTGAGCAACCTGCTCTGGTGGGAGGTGTCCCTGCCCAGGGCAGGGCTTGGGGCTGGATCATCTCTAAGGTCCATTCCACCCCCTAAAATTCTGTGATTCTATGATCATTTATTCCTAAAACATTTCCTATTTTTGAAGGCAACTGACACTTCAGAGAAACAGGACAGATTATCTTGCATTGGATATATTTAAATAAGTGAAAATAAAGTTCCAAAGACATCATGACTGGAATAGAAAAGTCTGACAGAGATAGGTAACTCCCAGGTTTTCTGCAGCTAACCCAGCTCAAGGTAGTTTTAAGGAAGAATGTAAGAAGGAGATACAATAGGTGGAATTTTCACTTTTACAGGTAGCACTTTCCATGCAGAAAACAGATTGCCAGTTCCTTATTACAGAAAGGATTTTTACTCTGGCTTTTATAAAGGAATATGCAAGAAACAGAGTTTAATGATGCCAGTGTATCACAGCTGAGAACCTTAGTTATTCTGGAGTGAACACCTGCAAAAATGAACTGTGTGTAACCTACAAGAATTTCCAGGTAACAGAGGTTTTGAACTGAACTCGTTAGCCCCAGAAATTTCATTGAAAGAATCTAGTTTCTGTGTTCTAACATGGAAAGATCAGATAAAAGATGGTTTACTATGCAGCCAAAAAACTTCAACTCCCTGGAAGTGCAAGGCTGACAGGGAAGCATGCTGGCCTGGGTTCCTGCCAGATCCCTGCATGCTGTTCCAAAATCTAAGTGACCGCAGAAATTAATGGAATGATAAAATACAGAGAAGGAGAAAAGGGAATGGGTCAGATTTACAGAAGGAAAGGCAGAGGAGGCTGATGATCTATGCCTATTGCCATGCCATGGATCAATCAAACACAACTGGGAGGAGTCACTGGGCAACTCTTTCATAAAAGCTGTATGTGCACCAAAAAAAGAGTCCAAAGCAAGCAGAGAAGAAAAAGAGGATGATTAATCATTTATTAAGTACACAGTCAAAACTTCAACTGCACAAAGGACCTGTAGGCAAACACTGTGATTGTAAAAAGCTAAGCATAAGAGAGAAAATCCTGGCTTTGCTGTGTGAAATTAGGCTCTCTGTGCAGTAATGTAAACAGCAGCATCAAGAGCCATTTGGGTTGCACTCCCATATCCAAATCACCTGACTGTGGGAAAGAAAGGTTCAGGGTTCTTTCTTGAACAGAATATGGAGTCCTGGTGGAACACCCTAAGGTATTTCAAGTATCACTAGGTGCCTATGTTTATGACATTAAGTTGCACCAGGGAAGGTTCAGATTAGATTTATAAAAGACAATTTGACTGCAAGAATGGTCAGGCATTGGAGAAAGTTGCCCAGAGAGGTGGTGGAGTCATCATCTCTAGAAGTGTTCAAGAGGCACTTGCAGATATGGTTTAGGACTGATTATAGTCCTTCTAGGCTGACAGCTGGAATAGATGATCTTGAAGGTTTCCTCCAGCCATGATGATTCTGTGATTCACCAAAATTTCTGGATTTCTGGACCAGAAAGGAGTTCCCTGAGGAGCACCCTCCTGCACACATTCTGTTTGCAGAGCAAAGATTTTTTGCACTGAATTTCTGACTCATGATCATTCAGTGAAAATGTGATTGAAAGATCACTGGATTTTGCCTAACAACATAGTTAATTCTGTAAAATCTCAGTGCCAATGGAATGAGCTGGTTTGGAAACAGACTAAATAAAATAGACTAAAAAATATAGAACATTCCTATCTTGATTTTGTCTTGTCCCCAGATATTCTAAAAAGCTCATGTGGAAAACAATGCCAATATATACAGCAGCAGCAAATCATTTATCTGTCTGAAATCCACAGAATGAGTTGAGAGATCAAAATATGCAGAATACAGCTCATAATTAGCAATCCAGATGGCTGTAATAAAGACTATATATTTAGATAATATATACCCTTAGGAAGAGTATTTAGAGAATAGTTTATACTTCCAAAAGGTGTATGAACATGAATTCTCACAGGACTGATAAAATACAGGTAGGTAATATGCTTATTAAGAGCAATATAAACAGTAAAATTGAAACTCATGGAGTTGGTTTGGATGAGTTTCCGCAGGAAGAAGAGTCAGAGAATAATCAGGGTTGGAAGGGACCCTTGAGGATCATCTGGTCCAACTCCTGCCCTGCACAGACATCCCTGAGAATCACACCCTGTGCCTCAGAGTGTGGCCACAATTTGGTCTGTGTTACTGCATCTCTCACAGGGATGGTCTGACACCATCTGCAGACCCAGGAGGTTTGTGAAATCTTCCCTTAAGTTCTGGAAGGGTTGGCTCCATGGAGTTCATCTCCAGGCAGAAATCCAGCTAACTCACAGGAATTCAATGTCTCATTAGCCCTCCATGGCTTCAAAGTATGTCTGGAGAAAGGATGTCCATAGGCTCAATGCCAAAGAATCGGACAAGGCCAAGATTTAACTGGGTTATACCACTTGACTTAAGATATATGCTCAGATTTTTAGTTCTGGTCAGCTGTGACTGAGCACCTAGGTTTGGCTGAAAGGGCAGGATGCTGCTGCATGCCCCCAGCCAACTGGCAGGAGCATCTTTTGTTTCTCACAGAAGGAGCACAATCAATTTTACAAAGCACTGAGTATTTAGCAGGTCTTGAACTGTACAAGTACAAACTGTTTTCCAAGCATGAGTCCTCACTCAGAGACAAGTGGAATAAGCAGCTTGGCTGAATGATCAGAAAGCTAAGTGACACCAATTCAGGAAGCCTAAAAGAAAAGTAGCTTTAAAATTATAAGCACTGCAATGTTTATTAATCCACAAGGAGAAGTAAGTTAAATATACTTAAGAAATGGAGAAGCTGTCTGTATGTTGGAGACAGAATCACAGAATAACCAGAGTTGGAAGAGACCCTTGAGGATCAGAGAATCAGAGAATTTAAAGGGTGGGAATGGACCTTAGGGATGATCCAGCCCCAGCCCCTGCCCTGGGCAGGGACACCTCCCAGCAGAGCAGGTTGCTCAAGGCTCATCCAACCTGGCTGTGAACACTGCCAGGGTTGAGGCAGCCACAGCCTCCCTGGGCACCCTGGGACAGGGTCTCAACACCAGAACAGGGAAAAACTTCTTCCTAATATCTAACCTAAATTGCCCTTCCTTCAATTTGAATCTCTTACCCCCTGTCCTGTCCCTGCAGCTCCTAACACAGATCCCTCTGTAGCTTCCCTGGAGCAGATGACTGCTGCCTCGGGGTGTAAGGACATTGGTAAAATGTAAGAAAATAGCAAAATACAATCCCTGGCCAATCCTGATTTTGGTATTGACAGCACAACAGAGTTCCCAGAGCAGCTCCCAGTCAGCTGGTGGCATACATCCTCCTTTCATGAATGCTTTTCCTTACTGTATCACAGAATCCCAGAATCAGTTAGGTTGGAAGGGACCACAATGGTCATCTGGTCCAACCTCCTACTCCAGCAGGGCCAGCCCAGAGCTCATGGCTCAGGATTGTCTCCAGATGGTTCTTGAATACCTCCAGTGAGGGAGGAGTGTAATCTTACATGATAACATCCATTACACCCTTCCCAAAATTATTTTTGAGGGATTATAGAAGAACTCTGAAGGAAAAATAAAATCTTAGCAGTATTGACAAACACTGTACAAAAATTCTTCATTATCAATTACCACTATTCAAAACCATGAAACGGTTGATGTGGTAAACACACTTCTGTACCAAACCCACACC
>NW_008664136.1:5849-25990 GCF_000695815.1 Acanthisitta chloris | reverse complement strand
AACAGCAGAAATTAAACCCTGCCATTACAAACGGAGTATCTGATTTTGGAGAGAGAAATAATCCCTTATAAACAAAGATCCACAAGGTGTTCCAGGTGATACACTCTGTCTTGCCATAGAATCTCAATGCCACAAAGTATGTGCTTCTTTTAAAGATCTTAAACTGCTTTTTTTTACTATGATCTTCTTCCAAAGCAGAATTTCTAACGAGTGTTTTAGATATGTTTGCATAACAGCCATATGTTCATGATACACTCCTAAGAAGTCAACAAAATTATCTGTCCAGGAAACATTTTGTCTATTCCCTGACAAAGCTCAAGTTAACAACAACATTAACAACAATAAGAAGTGCTAACAGTAACAGCCACTAAAGACAAAAATATATTCAGGATAACCTAAACATTTTAAAATTAGGTTTTAAAGTAAATTAGGTTCTAGGAAGGTAATATAGTAAGTAAAGAAGCAGGAACTGTGATAAGGAATGCAGGGGATAAAATCAATTAGCTGTAGCTATGCAAGAAATCACGTATTTGCAACCTGAGGGTTATTTGGAGATTAGCAACTGGTTCTTCTTTCCCCAGAGGTGTTTGGGCCCTGAACAGCTCCCAGGGCAGTGTCACAGCCCCAAGGCTGACAGAGCTCCAGAGGTGTTTGGCCAATGCTCTCAGCACAGGGTGTGAGTGTCAGGGATGTCTGTGCAGGGCAGGGGTTGGGCTGGGTGATCCTCAAGGGTCATTCCAGGTCTGGTGACTCTGATTCTCTGAGTTACACAGGTGTTCATATGTCTGCACAAAGTGGATGACTTGGGGCAGTTAGAACTGCAGAATTCTGCAAGCATTTAAACAAATTCTGGAAGAGCCAATTTTTAATGTTAGCTCACTGACTTGGAAACAGCAGCAAGAATCTAAAAAGTGTTGATATTTCAGGAGCTATATGATTTCGTGCCTTAATTTCCTTAATTCAGCACTAATTCAGCACCTAGTCTCAGTTTGCTCTGACTCCTGGTTCAGGTTGCCTGACCCTTTCAGCTGTTGCAGAGCAGAACACGCTAGAGGAGTTTATAAGGAGAAGCCAGAGGATTTTCCTATTCCTCTCTCACTAAAAAGAGACCTAAGCTGTCAGTAGGTGGATGACAAGGTACCATCTGGTACTTGCCCTTGCTTTCCAGAAGGATGGAAGTCCATGTGAGAGCCCAAAACTCAGAGGAACTTTGCTCAGGTTCAGGCTGGTTGCCAGAGGTTTGCAGTGCCATCTATTGTAGGAAGTTTGCAGGAAGTTCTCAGGAAGGGAAATTCTCTTAAGGATACAATTTACCTCCCAGAGCAATCAACAGAGGACTATTTAAAGAAATTAGGGAGTCCTCTGAATTTATTGTTTGGAAAATATTAAGTGCACACATATCTACACAAATCACACAAACCACTTTTCCATCAATCTTCCTCTCAAGAAATGTTCTGAGAATATCTGGGCAGTTTCTTTACCTAAAATTAACCTGTGTTCTTATCATGATTGACTTTTCTGGCTACCAGTTTCCTTTGATTTGATAAATATAAAAAATGCTGAAGATTTTAATTACTTTTAATGACCATTAAAACCAGTTATCCTAAGCAATTGCATCCTTTGATAAAAATTACTTCCTTCACGTCCATTTCAATAGGAAGCAAGTTCTTGCATAAAGATATGACCTGTGTTTCCTTAATTCACTTACACTTTAAAGCTGATTGTACCTGAAACAGATGACCAAGCAAAAAACAAGTTTCATCAGCATCCTGTTATCTCCTACATCCTCCTCTGCTTAGGCCACTGAAATATCTTTACAATCTGCTTTATCAGCTTTAGGTTTACAGAATTTTGACCTAATAGTGAGAGCAGAAAATATATCAAGTGCCATTTGACTCTAGGCAAGGTAGGACCTAGGAAATAAAACATCCACTCTGTTTCCATTTAGCAATGGAAATATGGTAATGACAACACAAAAGGGGAAGAGAATCTTCTCTGCAGAACCTGACAGGGCAGATAAAGCAAACCCAGAGTCTTCCAGAAATTATTCATAAACCTCTTGTCACAAAGTTACTCCCCTCCACGTGACACTTATCTTGTGAACACTATTCTCTGTTCCTAAGGTTTTGTTGTCAGTAACCCAAAAAATCCTCATCTCCAGCAGTACAGGGAGGCACGGTAAAAAAAGCAAAGTCATTGTCTCTGGATATGTTTAGGTAGATGTTAATATACAACTTTATGAAACACCAAGATTAGAGCAAGACACATTCTGAAACTTTCTATTTGTCTCTCATCTGGGAGGCAGAATGTGACCTTTCAGTCATAATAATTCATTTTTACTTTCATACTTACTAAACAAATACCATGGAGGTTTAAACACTGTCTCATCACAACTGAACAGCAGTATGCTAATATAAAAGTGGAAAGAACGAGAAGAAGAGAAACAGAAGTATATAGAATATTGCAATGAAACATCAAACCATGGAAAGCTGAAATGGAAACACAAGGATACTCTGATTTTCTTCAAGAGCCATGAGAAACTTAGCTATACTTCTTGACCATACTGATTGCATGGGGCAGAGGAAGAGGAAATTCCCTGATAAAATAATCTGAGCAAAGGTTTTCTGGACAAGGACAGACATTACATAAAGGATAACTGTGGAAATTACTGCTGTAATTCTCACCACGTTGCAGAAAAGGAAGTGTAAATATGGATAGAACACATAGTTCAACCCTTGAGTGCCCTGATTTTGGTGGGCACAGAGTTCATTTTCTTCTTAGGAGCTGGTGCAGTGCTGTGTTCTGGGTTGAGTATGGGAATAATGTTGATAACACACTGATGTTTTCCTTGTGGCTAATAATGCTGACCCTAAGTCAAGGACTTCCCAGTGTCTCATGCTCTGTCAGTGAGGAGCTGCACAAAGAGCTGGGAGGGAGCAGAGCTGGAACAGCTGACCCAAACTGACCACAGGGACATCCACACCAGAAATATCAGTATGAGCATGGGGGAGTTACCTGAAAGGGAGAGTCAGTCGTGGCTTGGGGCTGGGCATCAGTCACAGCCTGGAGAGCAATTTTACTGTGCATCACTTGCCTTTCTTAGGTTTTATCTCGCTCACTCTCTCTCCTTTTTATTGCAGTTATTGTGAGTAGCAATAATGTTGTTGCTATTATTATCTTTTACTTTATTTCAATTATCAAACTGTTCTTATCTCAACCCACGACTAGCAAATGAGTTTATTTACAAGCCTTTCATTAAAAATAAAAAGGAGATGAAAATTCATTATGTGCAGTTTTCCACAGAAGTAATACCTACACTATTATTTCTTACCACATGTGTTAGAAATACCAAGTACAAGATAACAGAAACACTGAAATGCAGTGAAAGAGCCAGGATAGCATATAATGCTGAACAATACAAACCCATAAGGGCAATATGAACTGCAGATATTACAGCACCAAAATGTGTTAGCAAGGAAAAAAGAAGCAAAACACTTATTGCAGAAGGTTATTGCAGTGAAGCTTTCTGGCCCTGTGAGTGCCCAAAGAAGAGCAAACACACAGGATAGTATATAACTGGGTTCTAGGACTAATGGCAACATAAATCTTGTGCTCAGTTCTGGGCCCTCAGCTCAGGAGGGACATTGAGGGGCTGGAGCAGGTGCAGAGCAGAGCAACGAGGCTGGGGAAGGGACTGGAGCACAAGAGCCATGAGGAGAGGCTGAGTTTTTTATCTACAGTTCTCTACAGTTCACCTAATGTCAGCCCACAGCCCTGATGTTCTCCTTAGCCATAATGTCTTTGTGAAAGTTGATTGCCAAGATGACTCTACTTAGCACTGGCAAAGTTGTTCCTATGCTTAACCTATCCATTAATTTTAAAAGATCTAGAAAATGCAAAGGCTCAGCTACTGCATCTCTTGCCTCCACTTCTTAGTCTGCATCAAAGCCTTCATACCATTTCCCATTCTCTAAAGGGGAATCTAAAGAATGACATCTCTCTTCTCCACATTGTTACTTATTGATCATTCTACCAAGAAATCTCCTCTCTCTTCTCAGAGGAAAGACACCAATTCAACTTAATGCATTCTCACAGACCTGTGTAAACTAAGGACACATAGATTTTTTCTCTGGAAAATGTACTGCTGTTCCTTTCCCCCCTTCAAAAGTGCTGCTCATTTGTCCTCCAGAAAGGAAATGTTTGTGTTACACATGGCTTTCCCCCCTTCAAAAGTGCTGCTCATCTGTCCTCCAGAAAGGAAATGTTTATGTTACAGATGTATGGTGTCCTCAGAGTGAAACAAAGCACTCATAGTCCAGAGTCTGTTTCCCAAGCTGCACCAGCTCTGTGGTTCTGGACCTGTACAGGTGTATTTGCATTAGCAGCTTAGTTCAAACCAGGAGAGCACCTTAAATACATTTCCTGATTACATATATTGGGACACATTCAGAAAGAGATCACATGAGCTTGACTTTTTTGGTGGGGGAAATCCCTCACTTCCTCCAAGAAAAAGCAAGCAATGAGACAAAGTTCTTTGCTTTTCAAAACACACAGTTGATTTCATCATCACAGCAGGAAAATGCATCAGTTCATAAGAAGCTCCAAAGAAAAACTGACTGATACATTCCTTGCACTCTTACAGTTTTCAGATCTGTGTAAAATAAATTGGAGTATAAAAAAAGGAAGTTTCTTCTTTGTCATTTTTATGAGTTATGGCTGAGATTATTACACTAAGGATCTATATACAGCAATTATCCCTGCACCTTTAACTTTTTGAAGGCATGAAATACCAACTGGTGTACAAACAACCTTTAGGAGATGCTCATTCCTGCAAGTACATGTCTTGACAGGAGGAAACAGATGTGCTGGTGATATTTTTAATGCACTTCTGCTCATTAAGAGATGTTTGTATCAACACTGCAAAACCAATTGGAATACTTAATGTATTTTCTTCTATTTTAGCACATCGACTGATTTAACTACTCCCAAGCTTGAGACTGGCAAAGTAAGAAAAATCCAACAGAAACAATATCTAATTCTAATTCAAAGATATTACTTTGAATTCTATTTTTCTCAAATAAATGTCAGAACTCAGTCATGCACACAAAATAAGCTAAAATAACGAAGACAGTTAAGCAACAAGTTGTATGTGTATCTTGAGCTCACATTTGAAAGTTCACCCATAAAATTATAACTTGACTACTTAAGTATGGAGTTCTCTAGCTCAATCATGACACTTTTCATTTACAAAAGTAGTTCATTTTGCAACTCAAACCACTTCTTTTTTCCCCCTGTTAATAGGCATTTATTACCTAGATACTTAGAATCATAAGAGTCATCAAGGTTGGAGAAGACCTCTAAGATCATCCAGTCCAACCCTTAACCTGTCACTGCTGGAACCCCTAAACCCTAACCCAGATCCTGCAGTGCCACATCAGACACCTCTGAAACACCTCCAGGGATGGTGACTGCACCACCTCCCTGGGCAATATCCAGTGCTGAACACCACAACAGGGAAAACATTTCTCCTCACACCCAATCTGACTCTGCCCTGGCTCAGCTCAAGGCCATTCCCTCTCTCCTCTCCCTCAGCCCTGGCAGGACACACATCCCACACCTCTCTCCGGCCCTGGCAAGAGTTGTAGAGAGTAAACTTTATCAAACTCCTAGCAAGTCTCTTTAGACGACTTGAATCTGTTCATAGACATAGTCACAAACTGTTACTTAGATAAAAAAAATTTATGGGGAAAAAAGGCCTCCAAGTTATTAAATTGCTGTCAAATTTTGTTGTCTCAGGAAAAGTAGAGAATTGCCAATGAAATTACTTTAGCAGGAGGATAAAATGCCTATTGACTGTGACAACAACAAGGGAATCCATCTGCTAATGGACACAGAGTGCAGGAGACTTTTTTTGACTCTGAACTCAGTGTACTGAAAAGAAATGGTTCATATATACAGAAGTGAATCTTGATGATGCTTCTAGCCATACTAAAGAAAGCATCACCTCCCAAGCAAGAAGTAATGAGAATTTGCAAAAGGGAGTGGTACAACTGTTCTTGCCTTCTGAAGGCTAACAAAAAAAAAAAAAAAAAAAAAGGCTGAAATTTATCCAGACTTAAAAATTAAAGAAAAAACAAGTAAAAAACAATTAAGCAAATCAAAATAATGGGGAAAGTCCATTTTAAAAGGAAAGGGCTGGAATTGTATGGGACTTGGCAAAGGGGAAAAAAACAAGGATACATTTGATTTATTTATTTACCAAAGTAGCTGCACTGCACTTAGAATTGCAAACCAAGACAATACTTAAATACATCTTTGATTCTCCTGCCAAGCCTAGAAGTTTCAGAATGTTTTAAGCATCTTAAAATCGGGAGAGAAATTAAAATGCAACGTTTTGTAAAGCCTTAGCAACAGCAGTAACCACCCGGGTAATCTCTGCAGTAATTCTGTACCAAAGGTACTGCAAGTGCAATTTATTTATGAAGTGTAAACAAGCAACCAACATTTTTATCACTTGGAATTGGGTTGTATAATATGTGCACTGCTAGTGAACCCAAAGCCTCTGAATGCAATGTCAGTTAGCACACAAAATTAACCTTTCCTATGAGTGCCTACATTTCCCCTAAGATATCTTTCCTGTCATATTTCACAAGCAATTTGGGCAATGCTTAGTGTTTTAGCCCATCTGAATTATGCACACACCTACACGTTCCATAATGTAACTAAAGAATGTTTGCATGATGCAAATTTATTATAAATAATTGTAAAAACCAATCAACCCTACAGAAATAAAATGCACTTAGTAATGATAATCCCACACATTCTTTCTTCCACTGTCTCAATACATCAAACAGTAATTATCTTGTGTTTAACAGAATAGGACAGAGAATATTTAGCCTGAGAGTACCCAGATTAGTTAAATATAGATAAATATCTGTGATAAGACAAAAAAAAAAAAAAAATCAGGTTTTTTCTTTAAAGGTCACTGTGCAATAATTATTTTGGTGTCATTAGCAGAAAAAGCTACACAGCAAGGTCAACTACATATTGATTATGACTGAATATAAGCAGCTCTATGTGTGTCCTGTTGTAAGGACACTGTCAGGCATAATGCAGAGTTCAAATGAAAGACTGCTGCTGTTTTGGGGAGGGAAAGATTTCTGCTTCTTTGCTAGAAAAGAGAAGCAGAAAAATGAGAAATAAACAGAGTTATCATATAACAACAATGCTATTGTTCCTGATCTGAGATACTTATCTGGTTCCTATTGCTGGACCTCAATGACTTCCAGTCCCTGCATCATTCCACTCTGATACAAAGAGGAACACTAAGCCCCTGACAAAGCACATGGAAGAACCCAATCCATTTTCCATAAATGCTAAGATAGCCTGTTCATCACTGCACTCCTCAGCCTTCTGTTAGCAAGTACTTCCAACTTCAGCCTACTTTTTCCTGAAAATGTCACTGACATTAAGATGAATATTCTCCAATCATGTTTATAAGCCTTACATTGTCTGTGAACTTTGGAGAGAGATCTAATGGCACAGTGCTAATGAAAAATTGACGTGGGATTTTCATTCCACAAGCTTCCTCTGCCACCAACCTCACTCCATATATTTACTGTGAGAGCAGAAAGTCTTCCATCAGATTATCCTGCTTCTTACAACCAGGCAATTAAAGTTTTCTCAAGAAAAGTCACTTTTATGAAGAATATCAGCTTATTGTTTAATGTCATAGATGCAGTTAAATAACCATTAATCCATTAAAATCTGCTTTGGCTCTGGCTGGGATGGAGTTAATTTTCCCCCTAGCAGACCTTAAAGTTCTGTGCTTTGCATAGGTAGCTAGAAAGGTTGTTATTTCATTTTCTCCCTGCCCTGTCCTGCTGAGGAGGGGAAAGATGGAGCAGCTTGGTGGGCACCTGCTGACCAACCAGGGTCAACCTACCACAATGTCTTATGAACACAAACAGAAACTAGTTTAATTGTGCATTAATTGCAGATTAGCTATGCTATAGGAGTTCTATTGCTATGGATCTATATGAACAGAGTTGATGATATGCACAATATGACAGAGCTTAAAAAATACAGAAAACATTATTTTTCTTCTTTTTTTTTTCCCTTTTAAATTCATACATAAGTAAATATATTACCTGGAAACTGAGTGACAAATTATTTATGCCCTCCAGGTTACTCCTCCTTATATAATTCACACAGTCTGCAGGAAAACTTTCTGGCTTCCTCATATCAGTTTGAGTTTTCTCCCAGGAGTGAGATGTCTTAATAAAATGATGTCAGTGAGGAAGGAAGGAGGGAAAAAACAACTTGCCTGTCTGGAAGGGAATTTGGTCTACCTGTTAAGCATTTGGTCAGTCTCTGCAATGACCGAGGCAAAATCCTAACTCTTCCTACACAGTAAATAAACAAGAGCTTTTGAGGATACAGACTAATATAAAATAGTTAAGACATTAAATATTGTAGGTGTGAAAGAGGCAATGAGATCACCCTTGGCTCTACTGTCCAGTAAATCAATTGGAATCATCCTTGGGAACACAAGGACATTACCAAGAGTAAGGTCCATGGTAAGCTGGACCTTACCATGGTAAGTTCACTCTGTTACTTATTACCCTGTAGTAAGTAACAGAGTGAACTTTGCCATCAAATTTTGTTAAGCTGCACCTTTAAAATATCATATTTGAGCCACTTTTTGCTAATACCCTGACAGTGATTCTTGGCATGATCTAAATCCTCAACAAATTGGTGTAGTTGACAGGATCCTAAATCAGGATCCATGACCAATTAGTATGACAGCAACCAATAGTCCTTTATTGCATGTCTACTCCATTTCCAAAATCTCTAGGGATGAAGACCTGACAAGCCTTGAGAAACTGCTGCATGTCTGGTGTGCAACAAGGTCTCACAAAGATTATAACATTAAATTTGCATTCCAGTCCCTTCCAAACAAGACACTGATTTAAATTCATGTAATTTGTTGGTTTGAGTATGTATCATACAATGTGGCAAGAGCTCTGAAACTGAAGCTACTAATAGGAAATTCAGGCTTGTCCTCTAGTTCTATTTGCATAGCTGATTTCCAGGGCTGTTGCCTGTCTGCACACCCATGCACTTGAGTCAGAAATTCCCCATGGTCCATGAACCCCCATCTAGGTGAGACAGCCAACTGACTTGAAACAGCACAGCAACCTAGTCAAGGTGACTGACTGAGCTCCTGGGCTCCTTCACAGCAAGAGAGATGAGTAATTAGCAGAGGAGTCTCCAGGTGGGAATTCTACTCACTCCCTCAAGCAGCTCCTGCTATATATAAACCAATTTGGACATTCCAATGTGTCTATTAACACCCTGCATGGGGGTTCTGGCTGTTCCAGATGCTCCCCAGACAGGCCCTGCTGGAAAACTGATTAAGCTGTATATAGATACATTTAAATAGGCAAGAAAAGCCATTCCTACAGATGCAAAAACAGGTAAGACAGTCTATTGTACACAGCTAAGGGAGATTTTGTATGAGGTTTAAGACAATAGCAATGAATTGTGTATAAAATGAAGCAATCACATAGGACAATGAAGTTTAACAGAATGAAGTGCAAGGTCCTACATCTGGGCCATGGCAATCCCAGGCACAGCTCCAGGTTGGGTGGGGAAGGAATTGAAACCAGCAGTGAGGAGAGAGGCTTGGGAGTGACAGTGGGTGAGAAGCTCAGCATGAGCTGCAGTGTGAGCTCAGCCCAGAAACCAATGGAATCCTGGGCTGAGCCACAGGAGTGTGGGCAGCAGGGCAAGGGAGGGGATTCTGCCCCTCTGCTCTGCTCTGGGAGACACACCTGGAATACTGCACACAGCTCTGGTGTCCTCAGCATCAGAAGGACATGGAACTGTGGGAGCAAGTGCAGAGGAGGCCACAAAGTTGCTCAGAGCACTGGAGCATCTCCCTGTGAGGACAGGCTGAGGGAGTTGGGGCTGTTCAGCCTGGAGAAGAGAAGGGTGTGTGGAGACCTCAGAGCAACTTTTCAGTATCTGAAGGGGCTACAAGAGCCAGAGAGGGACTCTGTGTTAGGAACTGCAGTGACAGGACAAGGGGCAATGGGTTCAAACTGAAGGAGCGGAAGTCTAGGTTAGATATTAGGAAAAAAGTTATTTCCTGTTCTGGTGGTGAGACCCTGTCCCAGGTTGCCCAGAGAGGCTGTGGCTGCCCCAACCCTGGCAGTGTTCACAGCCTTAAATTCTATGATTTTATGGCAATGGACCAGCTACACTGTAGGATTCAGAACAACAGCTCCCAGTGTAGTCAGAGACACTCTGGGAAAGACACCTGAAATGGAGACTCTAGTCACACATCCAGCACCTAATGACACTGTTTGAGAGACACGATTCCCATGCTAAATTCTCAACAGGTTTGTTTGGGTTTTCTTTGAAACAAACACTTTGTTTATGAACATCTTTGTGACAACGACCAGGTACTCAGGTGTATATGCCAAACTGACATTTTCCTTGTAATGGGAAGAAAAATCCATGCTTTTTCACCCCGATCTAAATATTCCCTTTTCAAAATCTCTCACTAAGTACATCCTCCCACAGTGTTTCAGCAAGTACCAGAGTGGTGGAGCAGCCTAGCATCTCACAGTAGCACAGAATACAATGTTCACAAGGCTGGCATGAAGTAAGCTCTGTAGGTTGTAATTACTGAAGTGCCAGGCTGCCTGTTTTACAGAAGTAAACATATTTTATAAGCGATACAAAGTAAAGTTCCTTTGGAATGAACTGATTTGCAAGCCCAGGGAATTACTGATCAAAAGAATCTTTGTTTTCTGCTAGTTGACTACCACCTTCTACTGCCAATTGTTGTCTTTCAAGATCACTTGATTGAATAAATGACCACTCAAATCAGCAAGGACTGGAGAAGGTCAGTACCAACCTGAGAGTTAGTTACTGCAGATTATCAGACCTACAAATTGCTTCCAGTGAGTGGGATAATGAAAATTCCCTTAGGGCATGCTCTGGGCAGGACAGACAGATCATTTCTCTAAGGCTAAAGAGAACAGTTTTTTTCTTAGTTGCATTGGCTGTTGCCTCTGGTAATTCATCTCATGACAAGTGCAAGAACCAGAGCTGGTTTGGGGAAGAAATTGTTTCTTGCATATTACTAGAAGAGCTGTATGGATGGGATGGAATGGGAGAATGGGAGCTCAGCTCCTTCAGCTAGGATTACTTGGACCTATCAGCTCTTGTCTCCTCTGCAGTATTGGGGTGTTCTGTATTAGACATCTTGTTCCTCCCAGTTTTCCTCTCTGGCATTCAGTGTTATCTGTCCTAACAAGTTGAAATAAAATATTAATTCATTCAGGGATTGGTGGGCAAGGTTTAATGATCTGGCATTACCTAGCTATCACAGAATGCTTGGACTGCAGAAGACCTTTAGAGGTCATCTAGTCCATCCCCCTGCAATGAACCAGGGACATCTTCAAGCTGATTATGTTGCCCAGAGCCCAGTCCAGCCTGACCTTGAATCTTCCCAGGAATGGGGCATATATCACCTCTCTGGGTAACATGTGCTGGTGGTTCACCACCCTCATTGTCAAAAAACTCTTCCACCTCTCTAGTTTGACTCTCTCCTCTTTTAGATTGAAATCATTACCCCTTGTCCTAGTCCTGCAGACCATAATGAATATATATGCACTTACATACACAGATATACACACTTATAAACACATATATATATGAACAAATGGTCCTTCTTTTACCTTAAACTTTTCAATTGTACTTCAATAGAAGAGGGAAAGGTATTTTCTGCTGTGAATATTTCATCTTTCACCTTCCAAACTGCACCAGAAACGTGCTGATTAGAGACACCCACTATCCATTTTACCCCGTTGCTAATGAAAACAAGCCCTGCATTCAAAGCTATTTTTACTGGTAAGATTTGCATAATATAGCTGTGCTCTGACTCAGATTTCTGCAGATGAAGCAACTTTTCCCTTCTTCATAAAATTTTCTAATTTGAGGTCCAAACAGCAAGATAATTCAAGAAACAGTTTTAAGATCCCAGCTCCATTATTCTTCTTAGTTAGCAGAAATTAACACACCTAATTTACAGAGCTGTAACTAGCCATCTCATAGAAATATGTTGATACCATGGGTTCTCAGAAAATTCCCTTCCTTTTAATTACATCTCCTCATTCTTAAATGCCTATGAGACAAACTTCCAAGCAAGATAATGTGCCTGATATTCTCATGTACATATTTAAATTGAAAGACCAAACATAGACAAACACAGGAGATAAGATCTCAATTTGCAGAGACAGAGGAATCAAATCCCTCTTTTATCAGCACAAGTTTGCTCATGACAACACTTCTGCTCTCCCCTAATTTTATTGGAAAGGGGATAGCAAGGAAGAGGCTGATCAAATCTTAACTAATCTGCACCGAAAACTCATGCAGGGAAATTCTATCAAAGGCTACTAAAATAAAAAATGGTATCTTTGGCTCAGGCAGTCCTGAGCAAAAATAGCTGAAAGACTGTCAGGGTAGCAGAACAGGATGTGTAGATGGTTTCCCAATCCTGTGCTCCTCCCTGAACGTTAGATTTCCAGACCAGCACAACACAGCCATGTTAGTGTTTGATGATTTCAGGATTTCTACTCACTCAAGCTCACATAAGCCGGGGGAAAAAATGATAGAGAAAGCCCTGAGTTTTCACATCACCTACAGCTCTTCCTTTTCTATATAAAACGATTTAGCTGCAGCTCCAGCTCAAAAAGCAGCTCAGAAAGCAACACAGGTCAAAATTTGATTCAAGGCTGGAGGAGATATCTAAGAACATCGTGTTCAACCATTGACCTGTCACTGCTGGAACCCCTAAACCCTAACCCAGATCCTGCAGTGCCACATCAGACACCTCTGAAACACCTCCAGGGATGGTGACTGCACCACCTCCCTGGGCAATATCCCAGTGCTGAACACCACAACAGGGAAAACATTTCTCCTCACACCCAATCTGACTCTGCCCTGGCTCAGCTCAAGCCATTCCCTCTAGTCCTCAGACACATGGTTAAACGCAGCCTTATAATCAACCCACAAGTTATGACTCTTAGGCCTCTTCTAAAAGAGGATAGTGGGACTCCTAAAATATAATTGGCTTTGAATTTTTCAGTATTATAGCACAGATTAGTTGAAACATATGAAGCTTTTTCTCATTTGGGTTTGGTTGGGTTGTTTTAAATATCTGCCTACCTTAGATGATTACAACAAGAATGAGTCAAGGCAAAAAGTTATACAATTCACAACTCAGAAAAACTATCTACATATCTAAAGTGTTCTGGAAATATTTTAATTCCCTAGGAATTAAAAAGTTCCTCCCTTAATTTGGAAGATTAAATATAAACATGAATATAGGAGTTCTGGCCATGTAACATCAGGTATTGAGATAATATATGTTTTATGGCATGATGTGCTTCTGGGCCTTCTGTCACAGTTTTCTGTCTGAATGTCTGTTCAAGACATTCTACTTTTTCCATGCCAGGAAAACCTCAATAAGAATCTCCACAGTTTTAATACCAACTGCTATGAGATCAAGCTGAACATTAACCAGATGGAACACAGTGCTAATAAAATTGTTTACCACCTCATCATTGAAGGATTCCTGTGGAATCCAACCATGATGCATGTGTGCTGGAACTAATAATGAGAACTAAGAGGCTCTTCTTCAGTAACACATTTTTCTGATAAAAATACAAATTTCAAAGGGGTCCAAGGGCAATTTTGCTCAGTAAGACATCACTGACTATGAGCTTGAGTCATCACATGAATTAGTAGTGTCTGTTCCAAAAGCTGCAATGTGCAAATGCCTTTAAAGAGTTTGTGCATTATGAACAGCTCTTTAAATCCGATGTGAATTGTTTTACTCCCCACAAGAGAATATAATTTTGTAATTTCACTGACCAAGGAATAGTCACTTTTAAATTGCTAGAACAGACTTGATTCTGGACTAATTTTGAGTCACGTGCAGCTTTCTATAATACACAACTTTTTCATTGTTATCTCCTAACCATGACATTTCTTAGCAGGCTCAAAGCAAAACTCCATCCGATGTGAATTGTTTTACTCCCCACAAGAGAATATAATTTTGTAATTTCACTGACCAAGGAATAGTCACTTTTAAATTGCTAGAACAGACTTGATTCTGGACTAATTTTGAGTCACGTGCAGCTTTCTATAATACACAACTTTTTCATTGTTATCTCCTAACCATGACATTTCTTAGCAGGCTCAAAGCAAAACTCCAACCACCCCCAAAAAAAAAAAAAAAAAAAAAAAAAAAAAAAAAAAAAAAACAACTACCACTAAAAAAAAAAAAAAAAAAATCAGAAAACAACCCATTTCCATTCAGCAACTGGCAAATAAAAAACTAAATCTCTGCATGTTGTTTCTCTACACAGGAGCCATTTCCAATCATTAAGTGGCTGTTATTGCTCCAAACGTGTTGACACAATTCCTGAAGGCAGGTCTTAAGTGAATATGACTTTTTCACATTCCTAAGCTAAAACCGTATTATTTCTTGATTCTATTATTTGCAAGATCTGCAAACATGATTACAGTGTTGTACAAATGAATAGCTCTGACTACTTTAGACAGGGTGTTGAGAAAACAGCAACACAATTTGGACTAATAGGAAAAGACATCCTGGTGGGAAAAAAGGGCCTAACTAGAACAGACACTTGGAACACGAGGGGGGAAAAGCAATTCACTGTGGATTAACTTGATAATATTTACATGGGACTAGATCTTCCTTTCCATGAGAAAAAAAAAAACCTACAGTGCAGATGAAACTCAGCAAAATCTCATTACAAACCCCTTGAAGTTCATGGGTGATGCTCCTCTCCAGCAGATGAACCAAGTTGCCTTTGCATGGAGAGAGAACTGGAAGATCTCTAGGAAACTAGGACAGCAGCTGTTTGGATCAACAGCAAAACACTCTAAAGCCAAAAGCTCAAATGTGATGCTGTGATGAAGAGGGACAAGGCTCAAAGAAAATGGGTTGGACTAGATGAAACTCAAGAGATCCTTCCAACTCTGATTATTCTGTGATTCTGTGGGTTGATTTCCCTATTGGGGCAGTGGGGAACTGGAGTGAACAATCCCAAGAAACTATGTATATACCTATCTGTGGCCTTCTCAGGGAGTATATAGAGACACATTCCATAGCAAGATGCAAATCTTAATGAATCCATAGAAATATTACCACAATTCCTGTTTCCTCATCAGCAATATGCTCCTTATTTAATTCAAGTAGACTAGCAAGAAAGACAAAGATAGGAACATGCTGTCATCTCACCTGAAGCTTTATGTACTGATTTGTACCACCTTTGTCCCACTACAGTATGAAACAAAACTGCAAAATAGTTTTTTTCTATTTGGAATTTACAAAGATATGATTCAGTTGATAGTGGATGAGAAGCTCAGCATGAGCTGCAGTGTGAGCTCAGCCCAGAAACCAATGGAATCCTGGGCTGAGCCACAGGAGTGTGGGCAGCAGGGCAAGGGAGGGGATTCTGCCCCTCTGCTCTGCTCTGGGAGACACACCTGGAATACTGCACACAGCTCTGGTGTCCTCAGCATCAGAAGGACATGGAACTGTTGGAGCAACAACATCAATACATTTCAAAATGTGCTTCAAAACAAGTGGAGATGTGCTACTGAGTTCTGGACCAACAGCTGACAGAACAGCAAGTCTACCTCAGATTCACATCTGGTGAATTAAATGGCAATTAAGCTTATTAGGCACTTTCTTTACGATTACTACTACAATGAATTTCAGTGTTATTACTGAAAAGCTTTTGGACATTCTGAGAAAAGCTGGTAGGTTTGTAAAAAGAAAATGCTTTGGATCTCTTTTCTCGTACCAAACGTTGCCTTTCCCTCACAATGCACCACAAGTTGTGAAGTTTTTCTGGCTATATTCCCATTGAAACCAAAGTGATTGGCTTAGACCTCAACTTGATGATGCAAAAGGTTCAACACCACCACTGACATAAGGAGCTTCTCTTGTTTACTTCTTTTCCAGAGTCCTATCTGCTTTTTCACCATTCTCCTGTTTCATCAGACTAAATCCCTGATGCTATTCATGCTGCAGGCCCAAAAATGACTGTGATAGCACATGATCTGTGAGCTGGAGTACACAAATTAGGAGCTTAGCCCTTCGGATTCTGGGTGTAAACAACTCGAATACTGCAGAATAAATTTTGCTAAGAGGTATAACCTTCAACAACAGGAAAAGGCAAAGATACAAGGCACCTTACAGGTGCAGAGTCTATGCCTCAGAGGTTCTGCTGTGTGGAGGGAAGACACATTTATCTCCTCATTTTCTCCTGCTCCCTGACACAAAAGCAAGTTGCTAACAATTTAGAGAAACATCTGCTAGCACACCTGAGCTGTAGTAGCTGCTGTGGAGGTGAAAAAATGATTCTTGCAGGTAGTGTTGATAAAACTCCCTTTCTATTATAACTAAATTATAACTTTGCCCAGTTGTTCACTGTGGGAGCACAAAGAATGATGAGCTAAAACCAAAATACCCCTTAATAAAACCCATGATAAAAAAATGCTGAGAGTGAATGGACCTTGCAAAGATTGCAGATCTGCTGAGATGCACATCTTCCTCTGCCAAGCTGGGTAGGCTAGTGCATGTCAGGTAGACTAAACTAAAATTAATCCACAATATATGTCTGGCATCAGTATGAGTGTTCTCCAGAGCTCTCCTCAATTACAACCACATCACCAAGGAAAGTTACCACTCAGATCTGCTAATGCAATAATACATATCTACAAATAAATTACTGAACAGCAATAAGGCACTACAAAAAGTCTTTTAAGTGCTGATATGTTTTTTTTATAAAGGCAATCAGGAAATATTTCCAAGTGCCTAACTGGCCTGTGCTGGGATAATCTATGACCCTATTTTGCATAATCCTTCATCTCAGTCCCTTTTAGATATGCAAACCCACAAACCACACACAAGGTTTAATATATATCAGAAAAACAGATCAGTAACTTTACTGTCATGAAGAATGTCAATCTGTATAAATGGCAAAGGAAAAGCTGCTCAAACACAATGCTGTAGAATGGCACATTCTAAACACACCTAAGGGACCAGACACAGAAACCACACCTGAAATACATCTGAGTCTCAAACCAGAACTGGTTTCCATCCTCTTGTGCCTTCCCTCATTAATCCAAGCATTTCTTCTCTCAAAAAATATCATCTTCCTCACAGACAAACATTTATAAATGAAATTCCAATGGGTAGTTTCATAGAATCATAGAATTTAAGGGTTGGAATGGACCTTACAGCTCACCCAGCCCCAAGCCCTGCCCTGGGCAGGGACACCTCCCACCAGAGCAGGTTGCTCAAGGCTCATCCAACCTGGCTGTGAACACTGCCAGGGTTGGGGCAGCCACAGCCTCCCTGGGCACCCTGGGACAGGGTCTCACCACCCTTCGAGTAAAAAAAAATTTGGAAAAGTCTTGTCTTCCACGCCCAGGCTGAGCACTGCTCTTTTCAGAACAGCTCACACATCTGTGTGCAGAAGCTAACTGTACTGAAATGTAGGCCTTGAACTACCTCTTTCCTCTATACTCTTATCTTGCACCATCTTCTTCTCTATTTTACTATAGCAGAAGGAAATAACAGTAACTTCGCATGAATAAACAATATCTGGTTTTCTCTATCACCTTCAGTAACATAAATAACACTGCTTTGTTTTATTTGTGCTACAAATACATTTTTCTACAGTCCAATACAGTTTAACAAATTAAATATACAACCCCTGTAAAAAGAAATTACTGTTCATATTCATAGAATCAACCAGGTAGGAAAAGACATCCAAGATCATTGAGTCCAACCCTCCCGTGGTCACCAGACCATGGCACTAAGTGCCACATCCAGTCTCAGCTTGAAAACCTCCAGGGATGGGGAATCCACCACCTCCCTGGGCAGCACATTCCAATGCCTGAGCACTCTCTCTGCAAAAAATCTCTTCCTAATCTCCAACCTAACCCTCCCCTGGCAGAGCTTGAGTCTGTGCCCTCTTGTCCTCCTTCTGGTTGCCTGGTATCTACTCCTATAAGGAAATTTGAATGCTATATATGTTTTTTCCTGTCAACTTTTAATATTTTCCTACATTATTATGTGGAGGAACTCGAGAAACAGCAACTGAATCTCATGATGTTGTACCACATGGTGCCATCTGTTGAATGGTAGTGGCTCACACTGTTACACAGTGTTATTAGATGGTTCCTTCTACCATGGAGTCAAAGTCATTCTGGCTCCCATCCAAACTTTAATAGGGACTTTAACCTTCCAGACAGCACTGACTGCTGATAGCAAGATACAGCCTGCTGGAGATTCTCATAATTTAGCCACAATGTTCTGCAGTCACTTTCAGAAGTGAAGATCCCAAGGCTATTTCTCACCAAGAGAGAGCACACTGACAGTTAACATAGAAGGCAGAATGAAGTACACTCAAAGTTCTCTCCAGGAAGCATGTGGATTACACATGGGATCCCAGCAGAACAGCAAAAGGCCTAAACTATGATTACTTGGTAGAAATCAGTGATGTTATTCACTAATAACACAGAAATGATATTCAAAAAGGGATGATTTTCCCCATTCTATTTCAGTGTAACATTTAGCATGAAGCAAAACTGACCCAAAGGCTATCTCCAGCCATAATAATGAGATATTTCTGCTTCACTGCCTCACACTGTCAACAAGCCAAGCTGCTGGAGGCAGGTTCCAAACCTAACCTCTCCACAGTGATCACAGTGACCACCCTCACTGGGACTAACGATGAGCCTCATTTATTACATACTGCTGCAATATACATCTGGTATGAAAAGCAGCATCTGTCCACATGCTACAGGCTCAGGGAAGAGTGGCTGGAGAGGTGTGTGATGGGAAAGGACCTGGGGATGTTGGTTGACAGCAGCTGAACATGAGCCAGGAGTGTGCACAGGTAATCAGTGGCCAAGGGTATCATGGCTTGTATCAGAAACCTGTGGCTACAGAAGGGTTAGGGCAGTGATCATCCCCCTGTACACCTCAAAGCCTGTGTTCAGTTCTGGGCCCCTCAGCTCAGGAGGGACATTGAGGGGCTGGAGCAGGTCCAGAGCAGAGCAACGAGGCTGGGGAAGGGACTGGAGCACAAGTGCCATGAGGAGAGGCTGAGGGAGCTGGGGGGGTTCAGCCTGGAGAAGAGGAGGCTCAGGGGAGACCTTCTCACCCTCTGCAACTCCCTGACAGGAGGTTGGAGTCAGGTGGGGGTTGGTCTCTTCTCCCAGGCAACCAGCAGCAGGACAAGAGGAAATGGCCTCAAGTTGTGCCAGTAGAGGTTTAGATTGGATATTAGGAAATATTTCTTCACTGAGCACTGATCAGCTTTGGAACAGGCTGCCCAGGGAAGTGGTTGAATCACCACCCCTGGAGTTCAAAAAAACATGAATGGGGCACTTGGGGATATGGTTTAGTGGTGAACATGGTTAACAGTTGGACTTGATGATCTTAGAGGGTTTTCCCAACTTTAATGATTCTGTGATATTCAGTGATGTTTTAACCTTGCCATGTCATCTTACATGAGAACATATCACTCATTCACTCACAAAAAAAATTTTCTTCATGGACAAGAATTAGGCCTTCATTTTTTTATGTAGTAACCAGCAAAATGCTGTTTCTAGCCCCTCCTAAAACACCTTAGGACTCTGACATTCAAGTGTTAAATACTGAGCCAGAATAATAAGTCTCTGAATTTCAATAAACTCCTGGGATGGAGCTGACACTGAATGGTGTCTCCAGAAAGCAAATTACTTCAGATCAGGGTACTGTATATTGAAAAGAACATCTATCATAGTGGACATCTTAACAAATTATATAAGGGCTATATAAATACCCTGATGATTTTCTGAATAATAAAACACAAAAAGAACTGAGCTATGGCATTAAAGGTTATAGCAATATTTATGGTATGGAGGTTCACAAGAGGTTTTTTCCCCCATATTGACTTCTATTTAGAGTAGTCATTTTCATTAGTCTGTACTAAAATCAAGCATATCCATTATTTATCTTAAAATTCAGAGAATCA